>NC_060146.1:11858880-12018107 GCF_021461385.2 Schistocerca piceifrons | reverse complement strand
CAAAACATAGACAGTAGGAAGTGTCAGGCTAATTGTTCTTAAGTCGGCATTGTGCCTTTGTATTTAATTCCAATGCAATTTCTGTGTTTCATCGTCAATAAGAAGGTCCAAGGGATGCAGTACACCTGAAGTGAAGCATCGGAATCTATAACTAGGGTCACAGGAATGGTTCAAAGTATAGACAGTAAGAAGAGTCAGTCTTCTTGTATATAAGTCGGCATTGTGCCTTTCGTATTTAATTCCGATGCAATTTCGGTGTTTCATCGTCAATAAAAAGGTCCAAGGGATACAGTAAACCTGAAGTGAAGCACCGGAAGCTATACCTAGTGTCACACAATCGGTTCAAATCATAGACAGTATGAAGAGTCAGTCTTCTTGTACTTAAGTCGGCATTGTGCCTTTTCTATTTAATTCCGATGCAATTTCTATGTTTGATCATCAATAACAAGGTCAGAGGGTTACAGTATACCTAAGGTGAAGCATCGGAGTCTATAACTAGTGTCACAGGGATGGTTCAAAACATAGTCAGTAGGAAGAGGCAGTCTTCTTGTACTTAATTCGGAGTTGTGCCTTTATATTTAATTCCGATGCAATATCTGTGTTCCATCGTCAATAAGGTCAGAGGGATACAGTAAACCTGTAGTGAAGCATCGGAATCTATAACTAGTGTCACAGGAATGGTTCAGAACATAGTCAGTAAGAAGAGTCAATCTTCTTGTACTTAAGTCGGCATTGTGCCTTTTGAATTTAATTCCGATGAATTTCTGTGTTTCAGCGTCATTAAGAAGGTCCAAGGGATACAGTAAACCTGAAGTGAAGCATCGCAATCTATAACAGGTGTCACAGGAATGGTTCAAAACGTAGTCAGTAAGAAGAGTCAGTCTTCTTGTACTTATGTCGGCATTGAGCCTTTTCTATTTAATTCCGATGCAATTTCTGTGTTTCATCGTCAACACGAAGGTCAGAGGTATACAGTAAACCTGAAGTGAAGCATCGGAATCTATAACTAGTGTAACAGGAATGGTTCAAAACATAGACACGGGAAGAGTCAGTCTTCTTGTACTTAAGTCGGCATTGTGCCTTTTCTATTTAATTCCGATGCAATTTCTGTGTTTCATCATCAATAAGAAGGTCAGAGGTATACGGTAAACCTGAAGTGAAGCATCGGAGTCTATAACTAGTGTCACAGGGATGGTTCAAAACATAGTCAGTAGGAAGAGTCAGTCTTCTTGTACTTAAGTCGGCATTGTGCCTTTTCTAGTTAATTCCGATGCAATATCTGTGTTCCATCGTCAATAAGAAGGTCAGAGGGATACAGTAAACCTGAAGTGAAGCATCGGAATCTATAACCAGTGTCAAAGGAATGGTTCAAAGCATAGTCAGTAAGAAGACTCAGTCTTCTTGTACTTAAGTCGGCATTGTGCCTTTTGTATTTAATTCCGATGCAATTTCTGTGTTTCATCGTCAATAAGAAGGTCAGAGGTATACAGTAAACCTGAAGTGAGGCATCGGAATCTTTATCTAGTGTAACAGGAATGGTTCAAAACATAGACAGTAGGAAGAGTCAGTCTTCTTGTACTTAAGTCGGCATTATGCCTTTTCTATTTAATTCCGATCCAATTTCTGTATTTCGTCGTCAATAAGAAGGTCCAAGGGATACAGTAAATCTAAAGTGAAGCAGCGGAATCTATAACTAGTGTCACAGGAATGGTTCAAAACATAGACAGTAAGAAGAGTCAGTCTTCTTGTACTTAATTCGGCACTGTGCCTTTTGTATTTAATTCCGATGTAATTTCTGTGTTCCATCGTCGATAAGAAGGTCCAAGGGATACAGTAAACCTGAAGTGAAGCATCGGAATCTATAACTAGTGTCACAGGAAAAGTTCAAAATATAGACAGTAGAAGAGTCAGACTTCTTGTACTTAAGTCGGCATTGTGCCTTTTGTATTTAAGTCCCATGCTATTTCTGTGTTTCATCGTCAATAAGAAAGTCCAAGGGATACAGTAAACCTGAAGTGAAGCATCGGAATCTATGACTAGTGTGACAGGAATGGTTTAAAACATAGACAGTAAGAAGAATGAGTCTTCTTGTACTTAAGTCGGCATTGTGCCTTTTGTATTTATTTCCGATGCCATTTCTGTGTTTCATCGTCAATTAGAAGGTCCAAGGGATACAGTAAACCTGAAGTGAAGCATCGGAATCTGTAACTAGCGTCACAGGAATGGTTCAGTCATAGACAGTAAGAAGAGTCTGTCTTCTTGTACTTAAGTCGGCATTGTGCCTTTTCTATTTAATTCCGATGCAATTTCTGTGTTTCATCGTCAATAAGAAGGTCAGAAGTGAAGCATCGGAATCTATAACTAGAGTCACAGGAATGGTTTAAAACATAGACAGTAGGAATAGTCAGACTACTTGTACTTAAGTCGACATTGTGCCTTTTGTATTAAATTCGGATGCAATTACTGTGTTACATCGCCAATAAGAAGGTCCAAGGGATACAGTAAACCTGAAGTGAGGCATCGGAATCTATAACTAGTGTCACAGGATTGGTTCAAAACATAGTCAGAAAGAAGAGTCAGTCTTCTTGTACTTATGTAGACATTGTGCCTTTTGTATTTTGTTCCGATTCAATTTCTGTGTTTCATCGTCAATAAGAAGGTCAGAGAGATACAGTAAACCTGAAGTGAAGCATCAGAATCCATAAATTGTATCACAGGATTGGTTCAAAACATTGACAGTAAGAAGAATCAGTCTACTTGCAGTTAAGTCGGCATTGTGCAATTTGTATTTAATTCCGATGTAATTTCTGTGTTTCATCGTCAATAAGAAGATCCAAGGGATACAGTACACCTGAAGTGAAGCATCGGAAACCATAACTAGTGTCACAGGAATGGTTCAAAACATAGACAGTAGGAAGAGTCAGGCTAATTGTTCTTAAGTCGGCATTGTGCCTTTGTATTTAATTCCAATGCAATTTCTGTGTTTCATCGTCAATAAGAAGGTCCAAGGGATGCAGTACACCTGAAGTGAAGCATCGGAATCTATAACTAGTGTCACAGGAATGGTTCAAAGTATAGACAGTAAGAAGAGTCAGTCTTCTTGTATATAAGTCGGCATTGTGCCTTTCGTATTTAATTCCGATGCAATTTCGGTGTTTCATCGTCAATAAAAAGGTCCAAGGGATACAGTAAACCTGAAGTGAAGCACCGGAAGCTATACCTAGTGTCACACAATCGGTTCAAATCATAGACAGTATGATGAGTCAGTCTTCTTGTACTTAAGTCGGCATTGTGCCTTTTCTTTTTAATTCCGATGCAATTTCTATGTTTGATCATCAATAAGAAGGTCAGAGGGTTACAGTATACCTAAGGTGAAGCATCGGAGTCTATAACTAGTGTCACAGGGATGGTTCAAAACATAGTCAGTAGGAAGAGTCAATCTTCTTGTACTTAATTCGGCATTGTGCCTTTATATTTAATTCTGATGCAATATCTGTGTTCCATCGTCAATAAGGTCAGAGGGATACAGTAAACCTGTAGTGAAGCATCGGAATCTATAACTAGTGTCACAGGAATGGTTCAGAACATAGTCAGTAAGAAGAGTCAATCTTCTTGTACTTAAGTCGGCATTGTGCCTTTTGAATTTAATTCCGATGAATTTCTGTGTTTCAGCGTCATTAAGAAGGTCCAAGGGATACAGTAAACCTGAAGTGAAGCATCGCAATCTATAACTAGTGTCACAGGAATGGTTCAAAACGTAGTCAGTAAGAAGAGTCAGTCTTCTTGTACTTATGTCGGCATTGAGCCTTTTCTATTTAATTCCGATGCAATTTCTGTGTTTCATCGTCAACAAGAAGGTCAGAGGTATAGAGTAAACCTGAAGTGAAGCATCGGAATCTATAACTAGTGTAACAGGAATGGTTCAAAACATAGACACGGGAAGAGTCAGTCTTCTTGTACTTAAGTCGGCATTGTGCCTTTTCTATTTAATTCCGATCCAATTTCCGTGTTTCGACGTCAATAAGAAGGTCCAAGGGATACAGTAAATCTGAAGTGAAGCATCGGAATCTATAACTAGTGTCACAGGAATGGTTCAAAACATAATCAGTAAGAAGGGTCAGTCTTCTTGTACTTAAGTCGGCATTGTGCCTTTTCTATTTAACTCCGATGCAATTTCTGTGTTTCATCGTTAACAAGAAGATCAGAGGTATACAGTAAACCTGAAGTGAAGCATCGGAATCTATAACTAGTGTAACAGGAATGGTACAAAACATAGACACGGGAAGAGTCAGTCTTCTTGTACTTAAGTCGGCATTGTACCTTTTGTATTTAATTCCGATGCAATTTCTGTGTTTCATCATCAATAAGAAGGTCAGAGGTATACAGTAAACCTGAAGTTAAGCATCGGAGTCTATAACTAGTGTCACAGGGATGGTTCAAAACATAGTCAGTAGGAAGAGTCAGTCTTCTTGTACTTAAGTCGGCATTGTGCCTTTTCTAGTTAATTCCGATGCAATATCTGTGTTCCATCGTCAATAAGAAGGTCAGAGGGATACAGTAAACCTGAAGTGAAGCATCGGAATCTATAACCAGTGTCAAAGGAATGGTTCAAAGCATAGTCAGTAAGAAGACTCAGTCTTCTTGTACTTAAGTCGGCATTGTGCCTTTTGTATTTAATTCCGATGCAATTTCTGTGTTTCATCGTCAATAAGAAGGTCAGAGGTATACAGTAAACCTGAAGTGAGGCATCGGAATCTATATCTAGTGTAACAGGAATGGTTCAAAACATAGACAGTAGGAAGAGTCAGTCTTCTTGTACTTAAGTCGGCATTATGCCTTTTCTATTTAATTCCGATGCAATTTCTGTATTTCGTCGTCAATAAGAAGGTCCAAGGGATACAGTAAATCTAAAGTGAAGCAGCGGAATCTATAACTAGTGTCACAGGAATGGTTCAAAACATAGACAGTAAGAAGAGTCAGTCTTCTTGTACTTAATTCGGCACTGTGCCTTTTGTATTTAATTCCGATGTAATTTCTGTGTTCCATCGTCGATAAGAAGGTCCAAGGGATACAGTAAACCTGAAGTGAAGCATCGGAATCTATAACTAGTGTCACAGGAAAAGTTCAAAATATAGACAGTAGAAGAGTCAGACTTCTTGTACTTAAGTCGGCATTGTGCCTTTTGTATTTAAGTCCCATGCAATTTCTGTGTTTCATCGTCAATAAGAAAGTCCAAGGGATACAGTAAACCTGAAGTGAAGCATCGGAATCTATGACTAGTGTGACAGGAATGGTTTAAAACATAGACAGTAAGAAGAATGAGTCTTCTTGTACTTAAGTCGGCATTGTGCCTTTTGTATTTATTTCCGATGCCATTTCTGTGTTTCATCGTCAATTAGATGGTCCAAGGGATACAGTAAACCTGATGTGAAGCATCGGAATCTGTAACTAGCGTCACAGGAATGGTTCAGTCATAGACAGTAAAAAGAGTCTGTCTTCTTGTACTTAAGTCGGCATTGTGCCTTTTCTATTTAATTCCGATGCAATTTCTGTGTTTCATCGTCAATAAGAAGGTCAGAAGTGAAGCATCGGAATCTATAACTAGAGTCACAGGAATGGTTTAAAACATAGACAGTAGGAATAGTCAGACTACTTGTACTTAAGTCGGCATTGTGCCTTTTGTATTAAATTCGGATGCAATTACTGTGTTACATCGCCAATAAGAAGGTCCAAGGGATACAGTAAACCTGAAGTGAGGCATCGGAATCTATAACTAGTGTCACAGGATTGGTTCAAAACATAGTCAGAAAGAAGAGTCAGTCTTCTTGTACTTAAGTAGACTTTGTGCCTTTTGTATTTTGTTCCGATTCAATTTCTGTGTTTCATCGTCAATAAGAAGGTCAGAGAGATACAGTAAACCTGAAGTGAAGCATCAGAATCCATAAATTGTATCACAGGATTGGTTCAAAACATTGACAGTAAGAAGAATCAGTCTACTTGTAGTTAAGTCGGCATTGTGCATTTTGTATTTAATTCCGATGTAATTTCTGTGTTTCATCGTCAATAAGAAGATCCAAGGGATATAGTACACCTGAAGTGAAGCATCGGAAACCATAACTAGTGTCACAGGAATGGTTCAAAACATAGACAGTAGGAAGAGTCAGGCTAATTGTTCTTAAGTCGGCATTGTGCCTTTGTATTTAATTCCAATGCAATTTCTGTGTTTCATCGTCAATAAGAAGGTCCAAGGGATGCAGTACACCTGAAGTGAAGCACCGGAAGCTATACCTAGTGTCACACAATCGGTTCAAATCATAGACAGTATGAAGAGTCAGTCTTCTTGTACTTAAGTCGGCATTGTGCTTTTTCTATTTAATTCCGATGCAATTTCTATGTTTGATCATCAATAAGAAGGTCAAAGGGTTACAGTATACCTAAGGTGAAGCATCGGAGTCTATAACTAGTGTCACAGGGATGGTTCAAAACATAGTCAGTAGGAAGAGGCAGTCTTCTTGTACTTAATTCGGCATTGTGCCTTTATATTTAATTCTGATGCAATATCTGTGTTCCAACGTCAATAAGGTCAGAGGGATACAGTAAACCTGTAGTGAAGCATCGGAATCTATAACTAGTGTCACAGGAATGGTTCAGAACATAGTCAGTAAGAAGAGTCAATCCTCTTGTACTTAAGTCGGCATTGTGCCTTTTGAATTTATTTCCGATGAATTTCTGTGTTTCAGCGTCATTAAGAAGGTCCAAGGGATACAGTAAACATGAAGTGAAGCATCGCAATCTATAACTAGTGTCACAGGTATGGTTCAAAACGTAGTCAGTAAGAAGAGTCAGTCTTCTTGTACTTATGTCGGCATTGTGCCTTTTCTATTTAATTCCGATGCAATTTCTGTGTTTCATCGTCAACAAGAAGGTCAGAGGTATACAGTAAACCTGAAGTGAAGCATCGGAATCTATAACTAGTGTAACAGGAATGGTTCAAAACATAGACACGGGAAGAGTCAGTCTTCTTGTACTTAAGTCGGCATTGTGCCTTTTCTATTTAATTCCGATGCAATTTCCGTGTTTCGACGTCAATAAGAAGGTCGAAGGGATACAGTAAATCTGAAGTGAAGCATCGTAATCTATAACTAGTGTCACAGGAATGGTTCAAAACATAGTCAGTAAGAAGGGTCAGTCTTCTTGTACTTAAGTCGGCATTGTGCCTTTTCTATTTAATTCCGATGCAATTTCTGTGTTTCATCGTTAACAAGAAGATCAGAGGTATACAGTAAACCTGAAGTGAAGCATCGGAATCTATAACTAGTGTAACAGGAATGGTTCAAAACATAGACACGGGAAGAGTCAGTCTTCTTGTACTTAAGTCGGCATTGTACCTTTTGTATTTAATTCCGATGCAATTTCTGTGTTTCATCATCAATAAGAAGGTCAGAGGTATACAGTAAACCTGAAGTGAAGCATCGGAGTCTATAACTAGTGTCACAGGGATGGTTCAAAACATATTCAGTAGGAAGAGTCAGTCTTCTTGTACTTAAGTCGGCATTGTGCCTTTTCTAGTTAATTCCGATGCAATATCTGTGTTCCATCGTCAATAAGAAGGTCAGAGGGATACAGTAAACCTGAAGTGAAGCATCGGAATCTATAACCAGTGTCAAAGGAATGGTTCGAAGCATAGTCAGTAAGAAGACTCAGTCTTCTTGTACTTAAGTCGGCATTGTGCCTTTTGTATTTAATTCCGATGCAATTTCTGTGTTTCATCGTCAATAAGAAGGTCAGAGGTATACAGTAAACCTGAAGTGAGGCATCGGAATCTATATCTAGTGTAACAGGAATGGTTCAAAACATAGACAGTAGGAAGAGTCAGTCTTCTTGTACTTAATTCGGCACTGTGCCTTCTGTATTTAATTCCGATGTAATTTCTGTGTTCCATCGTCGATAAGAAGGTCCAAGGGATACAGTAAACCTGAAGTGAAGCATCGGAATCTATAACTAGTGTCACAGGAAAAGTTCAAAATATAGACAGTAGAAGAGTCAGACTTCTTGTACTTAAGTCGGCATTGTGCCTTTTGTATTTAAGTTCCATGCTATTTCTGTGTTTCATCGTCAATAAGAAAGTCCAAGGGATACAGTAAACCTGAAGTGAAGCATCGGAATCTATGACTAGTGTGACAGGAATGGTTTAAAACATAGACAGTAAGAAGAATGAGTCTTCTTGTACTTAAGTCGGCATTGTGCCTTTTGTATTTAATTCCGATGCAATTTCTGTGTTTCATCGTCAATAAGAAGGTCCAAGGGATACAGTAAACCTGAAGTGAAGCATCGCAATCTATAACTAGTGTCACAGGAATGGCTCAAAACATAGTCAGTAAGAAGAGTCAGTCTTCTTGTACTTACGTCGGCATTGTGCCTTTTGGATTTAATTCCGATGCAATTTCTGTGTTTCATCGTCAATAAGAAGTCAGAGGGATACAGTAAACCTGAAGTGAAGCATCGGAATCTATAACTAGTGTCACAGGAATGGTTCAAAACTTAGACAGTAGGATGAGTCAATCTTCTTGTACTTAGGTCGGCATTGTGCCCTTTGTATTTAATTCCGATGCACTTTCTGTGTTTCGTCGTCAATAAGAAGGTCAGAGGGATACAGTAAACCTGAAGTGAAACATCGGAATCTATAACTACTGTCACAGGAATAGTTCAAACATAGACATTAGGATGAGTCAGTCTTCATGTACATAATTCGGCATTGTGCCTTTTCTATTTAATTACGATGTAATTTCTGTGGTTCATCGTCAATAAGAAGGTCCAAGGGATACAGTAAACGTGAAGTGAAGCATCGGAATCTATAACTAGTGTCACAGGAATGGTTCAAAACATAGACAGTAAGAAGAGTCAGTCTTCTTGTACATAAGTCGGCATTGTGCCTTTCGTATTTAATTCCGATGTAATTTCGGTGTTTCATCGTCAATAAAAAGCTCCATGGGATACAGTAAAACTGAAGTGAAGCATCGGAAGCTATACCTAGTGTCACACAATCGGTTCAAATCATAGACAGTATGAAGCGTCAGTCTTCTTGTACTTAAGTAGGCATTGTGCCTTTTCTGTTTAATTCCGATGCAATTTCTATGTTTGATCATCAATAAGAAGGTCAGAGATATACAGTAAACCTGAAGTGAAGCATCGGAATCTATAACTAGTGTAACAGGAATGGTTCAAAACATAGACACGGGAAGAGTCAGTCTTCTTGTACTTAAGTCGGCATTGTGCCTTTTGTATTTAATTCCGATGCAATTTCTGTGTTTCGTCGTCAATAAGAAGGTCAGAGGGATACATTATACCTAAGGTGAAGCATCGGAGTCTATAACTAGTGTCACAGGGATGGTTCAATACATAGTCAGTAGGAAGAGTCAGTCTTCTTCGACTTAAGTCGGCATTGTGCCTTTATATTTAATTCCGATGCAATATCTGTGTTCCATCGTCAGTAAGGTCAGAGGGATACACTAAACATGTAGTGAAGCATCGGATTCTATAACTAGTGTCACAGGAATGGTTCAGAACGTAGTCAGTAAGAAGAGTCAGTCTTCTTGTACTTAAGTCGGCATTGTGCCTTTTGTATTTAATTCCGATGCAATTTCTGTGTTTCAGCGTCATTGAGAAGGTCCAAGGGATACAGTAAACCTGAAGTGAAGCATCGCAATCTATAACTAGTGTCACAGGAATGGTTCAAAACATAGTCAGTAAGAAGAGTCAGTCTTCTTGTACTTAAGTCGGCATTGTGCCTTTTCTATTTAATTCCGATGCAGTTTCTGTGTTTCATCGTCAACAAGAAGGTCAGAGGTATACAGTAAACCTGAAGTGAAACATCGGAATCTATAACTAGTGTAACAGGAATGGTTCAAATCATAGACACGGGAAGAGTCAGTCTTCTTGTACTTAAGTCGGCATTGTGCCTTTTCTATTTAATTCCGATGCAATTTCTGTGTTTCGTCGTCAATAAGAAGGTCCAAGGGATACAGTAAATCTGTAGTGAAGCAACGGAATCTATAACTAGTGTCACAGGAATGGTTCAAAAAATAGTCAGTAAGAAAAGTCAGTCTTCTTGTACTTAAATCGGCATTGTGCCTTTTCTATTTAATTCCGATGCAATTTCTGTGTTTCATCGTTAACAAGAAGGTCAGAGATAAACAGTAAACCTGAAGTGAAGCATCGGAATCTATAACTAGTGTAACAGGAATGGTTCAAAACATAGACACGGGAAGAGTCGGTCTTCTTCTACTTAAGTCGGCATTGTGCCTTTTGTATTTAATTCCGATGCAATTTATGTGTTTCATCATCAATAAGAAGGTCAGAGGGATACAGTAAACCTGAAGTGAAGCATCGGAGTCTATAACTAGTGTCACAGGGATGGTTCAAACCATAGTCAGTAGGAAGAGTCAGTCTTCTTGTACTTAAGTCGGCATTGTGCCTTTTCTAGTTAATTCCGATGCAATATCTGTGTTCCATCGTCAATAAGAAGGTCAGAGGGATACAGTAAACCTGAGGTGAAGCATCGGAATCTATAACCAGTGTCAAAGGAATGGTTCAAAGCATAGTCAGTAAGAAGACTCAGTCTTCTTGTACTTAAGTCGGCATTGTGCCTTTTGTATTTAATTCCGATGCAATTTCTGTATTTCATCGTCAATAAGAAGGTCAGAGGTATACAGTAAACCTGAAGTGAGGCATCGGAATCTATATCTAGTGTAACAGGAATGGTTCAAAACATAGACAGTGGGAAGAGTCAGTCTTCTTGTACGTAAGTCGGCATTGTGCCCCTTCCATATAATTCCGATGCTATTTCTGTGTTTCGTCGTCAATAAGAAGGTCAGAGGGATACAGTAAACCTGAAGTGAAGCATCGGACTCTATAACTAGTGTCACAGGAATGGTTCAAAGCATAGACAGTAAGATGAGTCAGTCTTTTGTACATAAGTCGGCACTGTGCCTTTCGTATTTAATTCCGATGCAATATCTGTGTTCCATCGTCAATAAGAAGGTCAGGGGGATACACTAAACCTGAAGTGAAGCATCGGAATCTATAAATAGTGTCAAAGGAATGGTTCAAAGCATAGTCGGTAAGAAGAGCCAGTCTTCTTGTACTTAAGTCGGCATTGTGCCTTTTGTATTTTATTCCCATGCAATTTCTGTGTTTCATCGTCAATAAGAATGTCCAAGGGATACAGTACACCTGAAGTGAAGCATCAGAATCTATAACTAGTGTCACAGGAATTGTTCAAATCATAGACAGTAAGATGAGTCAGTATTCTTGTACTTAAGTCGTCATTGTGCCTTTTCTATTTAATTCCGATGCAATTTCGGTGTTTCGTCTTCGATAAGAAGATCCAAGGGATACAGTAAATCTGAAGTGAAGCATCGGAATCTATAACTAGTGGCACAGGAGTGGTTCAAAACATAGACAGTAAGAAGAATCAGTCTTCTTGTACCTAAGTGGGCATTGTGGCTTTTGTATTTATTTCAGATGCCATTTCTGTGTTTCGTCGTCACTAAGAAGGTCCAAGGGATACAGTAAACCTGAAATGAAGCATCGGAATCTATAACTAGTGTCACAGGAATGGTTCAAACATAGACAGTAAGAAGAATCAGTCTTCATGTACTTAAGTCGGCATTGTGCCTTTTGTATTTAATTCCGATGCAATATCTGTGTTCCATCGTCAATAAGAAGGTCCAAGGGATACAGTAAACCTGAAGTGAAGCATCGGAATCTGTAACTAGCGTCACTGGAATGGTTCAGTCATAGACAGTAAGAAGAGTCTGTCTTCTTGTACTTAAGTCGGCATTGTGCCTTTTCTATTTAATTCCGATGCAATTTCTGTGTTTCATCGTCAATAAGAAGGTCAGAAGTGAAGCATCGGAAACTATAACTAGTGTCACAGGAATGGTTTAAAACATAGACAGTAGGAATAGTCAGACTACTTGTACTTAAGTCGGCATTGTGCCTTTTGTATTTAATTCGGATGCAATTTCTGTGTTACATCGCCAATAAGAAGGTCCAAGGGATACAGTACACCTGGAGTGAGGCATCGGAATCTATAACTAGTGTCACAGGAAAAGTTCAAAACATAGTCAGGAAGAAGAGTCAGTCTTCTTGTACTTAAGTAGACATTGTGCCTTTTGTATTTTATTCCAATTCAATTTCTGTGTTTCATCGTCAATAAGAAGGTCAGAGAGATACAGTAAACCTGAAGTGAAGCATCAGAATCCATAAATTGTAACACAGGATTGGTTCAAAACATAGACAGTAAGAAGAGTCAGTCTACTTGTAGTTAAGTCGGCATTGTGCCTTTTGTATTTAATTCCGATGTAATTTCTGTGTTTCATCGTCAATAAGAAGATCCAAGCGATACAGTACACCTGAAGTGAGGCATCGGAAACCATAACTAGTGTCACAGGAATGGTTCAAAACATAGACAGTAGGAAGAGTCAGGCTAATTGTTCTTAAGTCGGCATTGTGCCTTTGTATTTAATTCTAATGCAATTTCTGTGTTTCATCGTCAATAAGAAGGTCCAAGGGATGCAGTACACCTGAAGTGAAGCATCAGAATCTATAACTAGTGTCCCAGGAATGGGTCAAAACATATTCAGTAAGAAGACTCAGTCTTCTTGTACTTAAGACGGCATTGTGCCTTTTGCATTTAATTCCGATGCAATTTCTGTGTATCAGCTTCAATAAGAAGGTCCAAGGAATACAATAAACCTGAAGTGAAGCATCGGAATCTATAACTAGTGTCACAGGAATTCTTCAAGACATAGACAGTAAGAGGAGGCAGTCTTCTTGTACTTAAGTCGGCATTGTGCCTTTTGTATTTATTTCCGATGCCATTTCTGTGTTTCATCGTCAATTAGAAGGTCCAAGGGATACAGTAAACCTGAAGTGAAGCATCGGAATCTGTAACTAGCGTCACAGGAATGGTTCAGTCATAGACACTAAGAAGAGTCTGTCTTCTTGTACTTAAGTCGGCATTGTGCCTTTTCTATTTAATTCCGATGCAATCTCTGTGTTTCATCGTCAATAAGAAGGTCAGAAGTCAAGCATCGGAATCTATAACTAGAGTCACAGGAATGGTTTAAAACATAGACAGTAGGAATAGTCAGACTACTTGTACTTAAGTCGGCATTGTGCCTTTTGTATTAAATTCGGATGAAATTACTGTGTTACATCGAAAATAAGAAGGTCCAAGGGATACAGTAAACCTGAAGTGAGGCATCGGAATCTATAACTAGTGTCACAGGATTGGTTTAAAACATAGTCAGAAAGAAGAGTCAGTCTTCTTGTACTTAAGTAGACATTGTGCCTTTTGTATTTTGTTCCGATTCAATTTCTGTGTTTCATCGTCAATAAGAAGGTCAGAGAGACACAGTAAACCTGAAGTGAAGCATCAGAATCCATAAATTGTATCACAGGATTGGTTCAAAACATTGACAGTAAGAAGAATCAGTCTACTTGTAGTTAAGTCGGCATTGTGCATTTTGTATTTAATTCCGATGTAATTTCTGTGTTTCATCGTCAATAAGAAGATCCAAGGGATACAGTACACCTGAAGTGAAGCATCGGAAACCATAACTAGTGTCACAGGAATGGTTCAAAACATAGACAGTAGGAAGTGTCAGGCTAATTGTTCTTAAGTCGGCATTGTGCCTTTGTATTTAATTCCAATGCAATTTCTGTGTTTCATCGTCAATAAGAAGGTCCAAGGGATGCAGTACACCTGAAGTGAAGCATCGGAATCTATAACTAGTGTCACAGGAATGGTTCAAAGTATAGACAGTAAGAAGAGTCAGTCTTCTTGTATATAAGTCGGCATTGTGCCTTTCGTATTTAATTCCGATGCAATTTCGGTGTTTCATCGTCAATAAAAAGGTCCAAGGGATACAGTAAACCTGAAGTGAAGCACCGGAAGCTATACCTAGTGTCACACAATCGGTTCAAATCATAGACAGTATGAAGAGTCAGTCTTCTTGTACTTAAGTCGGCATTGTGCCTTTTCTATTTAATTCCGATGCAATTTCTATGTTTGATCATCAATAACAAGGTCAGAGGGTTACAGTATACCTAAGGTGAAGCATCGGAGTCTATAACTAGTGTCACAGGGATGGTTCAAAACATAGTCAGTAGGAAGAGGCAGTCTTCTTGTACTTAATTCGGAGTTGTGCCTTTATATTTAATTCCGATGCAATATCTGTGTTCCATCGTCAATAAGGTCAGAGGGATACAGTAAACCTGTAGTGAAGCATCGGAATCTATAACTAGTGTCACAGGAATGGTTCAGAACATAGTCAGTAAGAAGAGTCAATCTTCTTGTACTTAAGTCGGCATTGTGCCTTTTGAATTTAATTCCGATGAATTTCTGTGTTTCAGCGTCATTAAGAAGGTCCAAGGGATACAGTAAACCTGAAGTGAAGCATCGCAATCTATAACAGGTGTCACAGGAATGGTTCAAAACGTAGTCAGTAAGAAGAGTCAGTCTTCTTGTACTTATGTCGGCATTGAGCCTTTTCTATTTAATTCCGATGCAATTTCTGTGTTTCATCGTCAACACGAAGGTCAGAGGTATACAGTAAACCTGAAGTGAAGCATCGGAATCTATAACTAGTGTAACAGGAATGGTTCAAAACATAGACACGGGAAGAGTCAGTCTTCTTGTACTTAAGTCGGCATTGTGCCTTTTCTATTTAATTCCGATGCAATTTCTGTGTTTCATCATCAATAAGAAGGTCAGAGGTATACGGTAAACCTGAAGTGAAGCATCGGAGTCTATAACTAGTGTCACAGGGATGGTTCAAAACATAGTCAGTAGGAAGAGTCAGTCTTCTTGTACTTAAGTCGGCATTGTGCCTTTTCTAGTTAATTCCGATGCAATATCTGTGTTCCATCGTCAATAAGAAGGTCAGAGGGATACAGTAAACCTGAAGTGAAGCATCGGAATCTATAACCAGTGTCAAAGGAATGGTTCAAAGCATAGTCAGTAAGAAGACTCAGTCTTCTTGTACTTAAGTCGGCATTGTGCCTTTTGTATTTAATTCCGATGCAATTTCTGTGTTTCATCGTCAATAAGAAGGTCAGAGGTATACAGTAAACCTGAAGTGAGGCATCGGAATCTTTATCTAGTGTAACAGGAATGGTTCAAAACATAGACAGTAGGAAGAGTCAGTCTTCTTGTACTTAAGTCGGCATTATGCCTTTTCTATTTAATTCCGATCCAATTTCTGTATTTCGTCGTCAATAAGAAGGTCCAAGGGATACAGTAAATCTAAAGTGAAGCAGCGGAATCTATAACTAGTGTCACAGGAATGGTTCAAAACATAGACAGTAAGAAGAGTCAGTCTTCTTGTACTTAATTCGGCACTGTGCCTTTTGTATTTAATTCCGATGTAATTTCTGTGTTCCATCGTCGATAAGAAGGTCCAAGGGATACAGTAAACCTGAAGTGAAGCATCGGAATCTATAACTAGTGTCACAGGAAAAGTTCAAAATATAGACAGTAGAAGAGTCAGACTTCTTGTACTTAAGTCGGCATTGTGCCTTTTGTATTTAAGTCCCATGCTATTTCTGTGTTTCATCGTCAATAAGAAAGTCCAAGGGATACAGTAAACCTGAAGTGAGGCATCGGAATCTATAACTAGTGTCACAGGATTGGTTCAAAACATAGTCAGAAAGAAGAGTCAGTCTTCTTGTACTTATGTAGACATTGTGCCTTTTGTATTTTGTTCCGATTCAATTTCTGTGTTTCATCGTCAATAAGAAGGTCAGAGAGATACAGTAAACCTGAAGTGAAGCATCAGAATCCATAAATTGTATCACAGGATTGGTTCAAAACATTGACAGTAAGAAGAATCAGTCTACTTGCAGTTAAGTCGGCATTGTGCAATTTGTATTTAATTCCGATGTAATTTCTGTGTTTCATCGTCAATAAGAAGATCCAAGGGATACAGTACACCTGAAGTGAAGCATCGGAAACCATAACTAGTGTCACAGGAATGGTTCAAAACATAGACAGTAGGAAGAGTCAGGCTAATTGTTCTTAAGTCGGCATTGTGCCTTTGTATTTAATTCCAATGCAATTTCTGTGTTTCATCGTCAATAAGAAGGTCCAAGGGATGCAGTACACCTGAAGTGAAGCATCGGAATCTATAACTAGTGTCACAGGAATGGTTCAAAGTATAGACAGTAAGAAGAGTCAGTCTTCTTGTATATAAGTCGGCATTGTGCCTTTCGTATTTAATTCCGATGCAATTTCGGTGTTTCATCGTCAATAAAAAGGTCCAAGGGATACAGTAAACCTGAAGTGAAGCACCGGAAGCTATACCTAGTGTCACACAATCGGTTCAAATCATAGACAGTATGATGAGTCAGTCTTCTTGTACTTAAGTCGGCATTGTGCGTTTTCTTTTTAATTCCGATGCAATTTCTATGTTTGATCATCAATAAGAAGGTCAGAGGGTTACAGTATACCTAAGGTGAAGCATCGGAGTCTATAACTAGTGTCACAGGGATGGTTCAAAACATAGTCAGTAGGAAGAGTCAATCTTCTTGTACTTAATTCGGCATTGTGCCTTTATATTTAATTCTGATGCAATATCTGTGTTCCATCGTCAATAAGGTCAGAGGGATACAGTAAACCTGTGGTGAAGCATCGGAATCTATAACTAGTGTCACAGGAATGGTTCAGAACATAGTCAGTAAGAAGAGTCAATCTTCTTGTACTTAAGTCGGCATTGTGCCTTTTGAATTTAATTCCGATGAATTTCTGTGTTTCAGCGTCATTAAGAAGGTCCAAGGGATACAGTAAACCTGAAGTGAAGCATCGCAATCTATAACTAGTGTCACAGGAATGGTTCAAAACGTAGTCAGTAAGAAGAGTCAGTCTTCTTGTACTTATGTCGGCATTGAGCCTTTTCTATTTAATTCCGATGCAATTTCTGTGTTTCATCGTCAACAAGAAGGTCAGAGGTATAGAGTAAACCTGAAGTGAAGCATCGGAATCTATAACTAGTGTAACAGGAATGGTTCAAAACATAGACACGGGAAGAGTCAGTCTTCTTGTACTTAAGTCGGCATTGTGCCTTTTCTATTTAATTCCGATGCAATTTCCGTGTTTCGACGTCAATAAGAAGGTCCAAGGGATACAGTAAATCTGAAGTGAAGCATCGGAATCTATAACTAGTGTCACAGGAATGGTTCAAAACATAATCAGTAAGAAGGGTCAGTCTTCTTGTACTTAAGTCGGCATTGTGCCTTTTCTATTTAATTCCGATGCAATTTCTGTGTTTCATCGTTAACAAGAAGATCAGAGGTATACAGTAAACCTGAAGTGAAGCATCGGAATCTATAACTAGTGTAACAGGAATGGTACAAAACATAGACACGGGAAGAGTCAGTCTTCTTGTACTTAAGTCGGCATTGTACCTTTTGTATTTAATTCCGATGCAATTTCTGTGTTTCATCATCAATAAGAAGGTCAGAGGTATACAGTAAACCTGAAGTGAAGCATCGGAGTCTATAACTAGTGTCACAGGGATGGTTCAAAACATAGTCAGTAGGAAGAGTCAGTCTTCTTGTACTTAAGTCGGCATTGTGCCTTTTCTAGTTAATTCCGATGCAATATCTGTGTTCCATCGTCAATAAGAAGGTCAGAGGTATACAGTAAACCTGAAGTGAAGCATCGGAATCTATAACCAGTGTCAAAGGAATGGTTCAAAGCATAGTCAGTAAGAAGACTCAGTCTTCTTGTACTTAAGTCGGCATTGTGCCTTTTGTATTTAATTCCGATGCAATTTCTGTGTTTCATCGTCAATAAGAAGGTCAGAGGTATACAGTAAACCTGAAGTGAGGCATCGGAATCTATATCTAGTGTAACAGGAATGGTTCAAAACATAGACAGTAGGAAGAGTCAGTCTTCTTGTACTTAAGTCGGCATTATGCCTTTTCTATTTAATTCCGATGCAATTTCTGTATTTCGTCGTCAATAAGAAGGTCCAAGGGATACAGTAAATCTAAAGTGAAGCAGCGGAATCTATAACTAGTGTCACAGGAATGGTTCAAAACATAGACAGTAAGAAGAGTCAGTCTTCTTGTACTTAATTCGGCACTGTGCCTTTTGTATTTAATTCCGATGTAATTTCTGTGTTCCATCGTCGATAAGAAGGTCCAAGGGATACAGTAAACCTGAAGTGAAGCATCGGAATCTATAACTAGTGTCACAGGAAAAGTTCAAAATATAGACAGTAGAAGAGTCAGACTTCTTGTACTTAAGTCGGCATTGTGCCTTTTGTATTTAAGTCCCATGCAATTTCTGTGTTTCATCGTCAATAAGAAAGTCCAAGGGATACAGTAAACCTGAAGTGAAGCATCGGAATCTATGACTAGTGTGACAGGAATGGTTTAAAACATAGACAGTAAGAAGAATGAGTCTTCTTGTACTTAAGTCGGCATTGTGCCTTTTGTATTTATTTCCGATGCCATTTCTGTGTTTCATCGTCAATTAGATGGTCCAAGGGATACAGTAAACCTGATGTGAAGCATCGGAATCTGTAACTAGCGTCACAGGAATGGTTCAGTCATAGACAGTAAAAAGAGTCTGTCTTCTTGTACTTAAGTCGGCATTGTGCCTTTTCTATTTAATTCCGATGCAATTTCTGTGTTTCATCGTCAATAAGAAGGTCAGAAGTGAAGCATCGGAATCTATAACTAGAGTCACAGGAATGGTTTAAAACATAGACAGTAGGAATAGTCAGACTACTTGTACTTAAGTCGGCATTGTGCCTTTTGTATTAAATTCGGATGCAATTACTGTGTTACATCGCCAATAAGAAGGTCCAAGGGATACAGTAAACCTGAAGTGAGGCATCGGAATCTATAACTAGTGTCACAGGATTGGTTCAAAACATAGTCAGAAAGAAGAGTCAGTCTTCTTGTACTTAAGTAGACTTTGTGCCTTTTGTATTTTGTTCCGATTCAATTTCTGTGTTTCATCGTCAATAAGAAGGTCAGAGAGATACAGTAAACCTGAAGTGAAGCATCAGAATCCATAAATTGTATCACAGGATTGGTTCAAAACATTGACAGTAAGAAGAATCAGTCTACTTGTAGTTAAGTCGGCATTGTGCATTTTGTATTTAATTCCGATGTAATTTCTGTGTTTCATCGTCAATAAGAAGATCCAAGGGATATAGTACACCTGAAGTGAAGCATCGGAAACCATAACTAGTGTCACAGGAATGGTTCAAAACATAGACAGTAGGAAGAGTCAGGCTAATTGTTCTTAAGTCGGCATTGTGCCTTTGTATTTAATTCCAATGCAATTTCTGTGTTTCATCGTCAATAAGAAGGTCCAAGGGATGCAGTACACCTGAAGTGAAGCACCGGAAGCTATACCTAGTGTCACACAATCGGTTCAAATCATAGACAGTATGAAGAGTCAGTCTTCTTGTACTTAAGTCGGCATTGTGCTTTTTCTATTTAATTCCGATGCAATTTCTATGTTTGATCATCAATAAGAAGGTCAAAGGGTTACAGTATACCTAAGGTGAAGCATCGGAGTCTATAACTAGTGTCACAGGGATGGTTCAAAACATAGTCAGTAGGAAGAGGCAGTCTTCTTGTACTTAATTCGGCATTGTGCCTTTATATTTAATTCTGATGCAATATCTGTGTTCCAACGTCAATAAGGTCAGAGGGATACAGTAAACCTGTAGTGAAGCATCGGAATCTATAACTAGTGTCACAGGAATGGTTCAGAACATAGTCAGTAAGAAGAGTCAATCTTCTTGTACTTAAGTCGGCATTGTGCCTTTTGAATTTATTTCCGATGAATTTCTGTGTTTCAGCGTCATTAAGAAGGTCCAAGGGATACAGTAAACATGAAGTGAAGCATCGCAATCTATAACTAGTGTCACAGGTATGGTTCAAAACGTAGTCAGTAAGAAGAGTCAGTCTTCTTGTACTTATGTCGGCATTGTGCCTTTTCTATTTAATTCCGATGCAATTTCTGTGTTTCATCGTCAACAAGAAGGTCAGAGGTATACAGTAAACCTGAAGTGAAGCATCGGAATCTATAACTAGTGTAACAGGAATGGTTCAAAACATAGACACGGGAAGAGTCAGTCTTCTTGTACTTAAGTCGGCATTGTGCCTTTTCTATTTAATTCCGATGCAATTTCCGTGTTTCGACGTCAATAAGAAGGTCGAAGGGATACAGTAAATCTGAAGTGAAGCATCGTAATCTATAACTAGTGTCACAGGAATGGTTCAAAACATAGTCAGTAAGAAGGGTCAGTCTTCTTGTACTTAAGTCGGCATTGTGCCTTTTCTATTTAATTCCGATGCAATTTCTGTGTTTCATCGTTAACAAGAAGATCAGAGGTATACAGTAAACCTGAAGTGAAGCATCGGAATCTATAACTAGTGTAACAGGAATGGTTCAAAACATAGACACGGGAAGAGTCAGTCTTCTTGTACTTAAATCGGCATTGTACCTTTTGTATTTAATTCCGATGCAATTTCTGTGTTTCATCATCAATAAGAAGGTCAGAGGTATACAGTAAACCTGAAGTGAAGCATCGGAGTCTATAACTAGTGTCACAGGGATGGTTCAAAACATATTCAGTAGGAAGAGTCAGTCTTCTTGTACTTAAGTCGGCATTGTGCCTTTTCTAGTTAATTCCGATGCAATATCTGTGTTCCATCGTCAATAAGAAGGTCAGAGGGATACAGTAAACCTGAAGTGAAGCATCGGAATCTATAACCAGTGTCAAAGGAATGGTTCGAAGCATAGTCAGTAAGAAGACTCAGTCTTCTTGTACTTAAGTCGGCATTGTGCCTTTTGTATTTAATTCCGATGCAATTTCTGTGTTTCATCGTCAATAAGAAGGTCAGAGGTATACAGTAAACCTGAAGTGAGGCATCGGAATCTATATCTAGTGTAACAGGAATGGTTCAAAACATAGACAGTAGGAAGAGTCAGTCTTCTTGTACTTAATTCGGCACTGTGCCTTCTGTATTTAATTCCGATGTAATTTCTGTGTTCCATCGTCGATAAGAAGGTCCAAGGGATACAGTAAACCTGAAGTGAAGCATCGGAATCTATAACTAGTGTCACAGGAAAAGTTCAAAATATAGACAGTAGAAGAGTCAGACTTCTTGTACTTAAGTCGGCATTGTGCCTTTTGTATTTAAGTTCCATGCTATTTCTGTGTTTCATCGTCAATAAGAAAGTCCAAGGGATACAGTAAACCTGAAGTGAAGCATCGGAATCTATGACTAGTGTGACAGGAATGGTTTAAAACATAGACAGTAAGAAGAATGAGTCTTCTTGTACTTAAGTCGGCATTGTGCCTTTTGTATTTAATTCCGATGCAATTTCTGTGTTTCATCGTCAATAAGAAGGTCCAAGGGATACAGTAAACCTGAAGTGAAGCATCGCAATCTATAACTAGTGTCACAGGAATGGCTCAAAACATAGTCAGTAAGAAGAGTCAGTCTTCTTGTACTTACGTCGGCATTGTGCCTTTTGGATTTAATTCCGATGCAATTTCTGTGTTTCATCGTCAATAAGAAGTCAGAGGGATACAGTAAACCTGAAGTGAAGCATCGGAATCTATAACTAGTGTCACAGGAATGGTTCAAAACTTAGACAGTAGGATGAGTCAATCTTCTTGTACTTAGGTCGGCATTGTGCCCTTTGTATTTCATTCCGATGCACTTTCTGTGTTTCGTCGTCAATAAGAAGGTCAGAGGGATACAGTAAACCTGAAGTGAAACATCGGAATCTATAACTACTGTCACAGGAATAGTTCAAACATAGACATTAGGATGAGTCAGTCTTCATGTACATAATTCGGCATTGTGCCTTTTCTATTTAATTACGATGTAATTTCTGTGGTTCATCGTCAATAAGAAGGTCCAAGGGATACAGTAAACGTGAAGTGAAGCATCGGAATCTATAACTAGTGTCACAGGAATGGTTCAAAACATAGACAGTAAGAAGAGTCAGTCTTCTTGTACATAAGTCGGCATTGTGCCTTTCGTATTTAATTCCGATGTAATTTCGGTGTTTCATCGTCAATAAAAAGCTCCATGGGATACAGTAAAACTGAAGTGAAGCATCGGAAGCTATACCTAGTGTCACACAATCGGTTCAAATCATAGACAGTATGAAGCGTCAGTCTTCTTGTACTTAAGTAGGCATTGTGCCTTTTCTGTTTAATTCCGATGCAATTTCTATGTTTGATCATCAATAAGAAGGTCAGAGATATACAGTAAACCTGAAGTGAAGCATCGGAATCTATAACTAGTGTAACAGGAATGGTTCAAAACATAGACACGGGAAGAGTCAGTCTTCTTGTACTTAAGTCGGCATTGTGCCTTTTGTATTTAATTCCGATGCAATTTCTGTGTTTCGTCGTCAATAAGAAGGTCAGAGGGATACATTATACCTAAGGTGAAGCATCGGAGTCTATAACTAGTGTCACAGGGATGGTTCAATACATAGTCAGTAGGAAGAGTCAGTCTTCTTCGACTTAAGTCGGCATTGTGCCTTTATATTTAATTCCGATGCAATATCTGTGTTCCATCGTCAGTAAGGTCAGAGGGATACACTAAACATGTAGTGAAGCATCGGATTCTATAACTAGTGTCACAGGAATGGTTCAGAACGTAGTCAGTAAGAAGAGTCAGTCTTCTTGTACTTAAGTCGGCATTGTGCCTTTTGTATTTAATTCCGATGCAATTTCTGTGTTTCAGCGTCATTGAGAAGGTCCAAGGGATACAGTAAACCTGAAGTGAAGCATCGCAATCTATAACTAGTGTCACAGGAATGGTTCAAAACATAGTCAGTAAGAAGAGTCAGTCTTCTTGTACTTAAGTCGGCATTGTGCCTTTTCTATTTAATTCCGATGCAGTTTCTGTGTTTCATCGTCAACAAGAAGGTCAGAGGTATACAGTAAACCTGAAGTGAAACATCGGAATCTATAACTAGTGTAACAGGAATGGTTCAAATCATAGACACGGGAAGAGTCAGTCTTCTTGTACTTAAGTCGGCATTGTGCCTTTTCTATTTAATTCCGATGCAATTTCTGTGTTTCGTCGTCAATAAGAAGGTCCAAGGGATACAGTAAATCTGTAGTGAAGCAACGGAATCTATAACTAGTGTCACAGGAATGGTTCAAAAAATAGTCAGTAAGAAAAGTCAGTCTTCTTGTACTTAAATCGGCATTGTGCCTTTTCTATTTAATTCCGATGCAATTTCTGTGTTTCATCGTTAACAAGAAGGTCAGAGATAAACAGTAAACCTGAAGTGAAGCATCGGAATCTATAACTAGTGTAACAGGAATGGTTCAAAACATAGACACGGGAAGAGTCGGTCTTCTTGTACTTAAGTCGGCATTGTGCCTTTTGTATTTAATTCCGATGCAATTTATGTGTTTCATCATCAATAAGAAGGTCAGAGGGATACAGTAAACCTGAAGTGAAGCATCGGAGTCTATAACTAGTGTCACAGGGATGGTTCAAACCATAGTCAGTAGGAAGAGTCAGTCTTCTTGTACTTAAGTCGGCATTGTGCCTTTTCTATTTAATTACGATGTAATTTCTGTGGTTCATCGTCAATAAGAATGTCCAAGGGATACAGTACACCTGAAGTGAAGCATCAGAATCTATAACTAGTGTCACAGGAATTGTTCAAATCATAGACAGTAAGATGAGTCAGTATTCTTGTACTTAAGTCGTCATTGTGCCTTTTGTGTTTAATTCCGATTAATTTCTGTGCTTCATCGTCGATAAGAAGGCCCAAGGGATACAGTAAAAATGAAGTGAATCACCGGAATCTATAACTACTGTCACAGGAATTGTTCAAAATATAGACATTAGAAGAGTCAGTCTTCTTGTAGTTAATTCGGCATTTTGCCTTTTGTATTTAAGTCCCATGCCATTTCTGTGTTTCATCGTCAATAAGAAGGTCCAATTGCTACAGTGAACCTGAAGTGAAGCATCGGACTCTATAACTAGTGTCACAGGAATGTTTCAAAGCATAGACAGTAAGATGAGTCAGTCTTTTGTACATAAGTCGGCACTGTGCCTTTTGCATTTAATTCCGATGCAATATCTGTGTTCCATCGTCAAGAAGAAGGTCAGAGGGATACAGTAAACCTGAAGTGAAGCATCGGAATCTATAAATGGTGTCAAAGGAATGGTTCAAGCATAGTCAGTAAGAAGAGCCAGTCTTCTTGTACTTAAGTCGGCATTGTGCCTTTTCTATTTAATTCCGATGCAATATCTGTGTTTCATCGTCGATAAGAGGGTCAGAGGTATACAGTAAACCTGAAGTGAAGCATCGGAATCTATAACTAGTGTAAAAGGAATAGTTCAAAGCATAGACAGTAGGAAGAGTCAGTCTTCTTGTACTTAAGGCGGCATTGTGCCTTTTCTATTTAATTCCGATGCAATTTCTGTATTTCGTCGTCAATAAGAAGGTCCAAGGGATACAGTAAATCTATAGTGAAGCGGCGGAATCTATAACTAGTGTCACAGGAATGGTTCAAAACATTGACAGTAAGAAGAGTCAGTCTTCTTGTACTTAAGTCGGCATTGTGCCTTTTGTATTTAATTCCGATGCAATTTCTGTGTTTCATCGTCGATAAGAAGGTCCAAGGGATACAGTAAACCTGAAGTGAAGCATCGGAATCTATTACTAGTGTCACAGGAAATGTTCAAATCATAGACAGTAGATGAGTCAGACTTCTTGTACTTAAGTTGGCATTGTGCCATTTGTATTTAAGTCCCATGCCATTTCTGTGTTTCATCGTCAATAAGAAGATCCAAGGGATACAGTAAACCTGAAGTGAAGCATCGGAATCTATAACTAGTGTCACAGGAATGGTTCAAAACATAGACAGTAAGAAGAATCAGTCTTCTTGTACTTAAGTCGGCATTGTGCCTTTTGTATTTAATTCCGATGCAATTTCTGTGTTTCATCGTTAATAAGATGGTCAGAGGGAAACAGTAAACCTGAAGTGAAGCATCGGAATCTATAACTAGTGTCACAGGAATGGTTCAAAACTTTGACAGTAGGAAGAGTCAGTCTTCTTGTACTTAAGGCGGCATTGTGCCTTTTCTATTTAATTCCGATGCAATTTCTGTATTTCGTCGTCAATAAGAAGGTCCAAGGGATACAGTAAATCTATAGTGAAGCGGCGGAATCTATAACTAGTGTCACAGGAATGGTTCAAAACATTGACAGTAAGAAGAGTCAGTCTTCTTGTACTTAAGTCGGCATTGTGCCTTTTGTATTTAATTCCGATGCAATTTCTGTGTTTCATCGTCGATAAGAAGGTCCAAGGGATACAGTAAACCTGAAGTGAAGCATCGGAATCTATAACTAGTGTCACAGGAAATGTTCAAATCATAGACAGTAGATGAGTCAGTCTTCTTGTACTTAAGTTGGCATTGTGCCATTTGTATTTAAGTCCCATGCCATTTCTGTGTTTCATCGTCAATAAGAAGATCCAAGGGATACAGTAAACCTGAAGTGAAGCATCGGAATCTATAACTAGTGTCACAGGAATGGTTCAAAACATAGACAGTAAGAAGAATCAGTCTTCTTGTACTTAAGTCGGCATTGTGCCTTTTGTATTTAATTCCGATGCAATTTCTGTGTTTCATCGTTAATAAGATGGTCAGAGGGAAACAGTAAACCTGAAGTGAAGCATCGGAAACTATAACTAGTGTCACAGGAATGGTTCAAAACTTTGACAGTAGGATGAGTCTGTCTTCTTGTACTTAGGTCCGCATTGTGCTTTTTCTATTTAATTCCGATGCAATTCCTGTGTTTCGTCGTCAATAAGAAAGTCCAAGGGATACAGTAAACCTGATGTGAAACATCGGAATCTATAACTAGTGTCACAGGAATAGTTCAAACATAGACATTAGGATGAGTCAGTCTTCTTGTACATAATTCGGCATTGTGCCTTTTCTATTTAATTCCGATATAATTTGTGTGGTTCTGCGTCAATAACAAGGTCCAAGGGATACAGTAAACGTGAAGTGAAGCATCGGAATCTATAACTAATGTCACGGGAATGGTTCAAAACATAGTCAATAAGAAGAGTCAGTCTTCTTGTACATAAGTCGGCATTGTGCTTTTTCTATTTAATTCCGATGCAATTTCTGTGTTTCATTTTCAATAGGGAGGTCAGAGGGGTACAGTAAACCTGAAGTCAAACATCGGAATCTCTAACTAGTGTCACAGGAATGGTTCAAAACATAGACAGTAGGAAGAGTCAGTCTTCTTGTACTCAAATCGGCAGTGTGCCTTGTCTTTTTAATTCCAATGCAATTTCTGTTTTTCGTCGTCAATAAGAAGGTCCAAGGCATACTGTAAACCTGAAGTGAAGCATCGGAATCTAAAACTAGTATCACAGGAAAGGTTCATAACATAGACAGTAATAAGAGTCAGTCTTCTTGTACTTAAGTCGGAACTGTGCCTTTTGTATTTAATTCCGATGCAATTTCTGTGTTTCATCGTCAATAAGAAGGTCAGAGGGATACAGTGAAACTGAAGTGAAGCATAGGAATCTAAATCTAGTGTCACAGAATGGTTCAAAACATGGAGAGTAGGAAGAGTCAGTATTCTTGTACTTAAGTCGGCATTGTGCCTTTTGTATTTAATTCCGATGCAATTTCTGTGTTTCATCGTCAATAAGAAGCTCAGAGGGATACAGTAAACCTGAAGTGAAGCATCGGAATCTATAACTAGTGTCACAGGAATGGTTCAAAGCATAGTCAGTAAGAAGAGTCAGTCTTCTTGTACTTAAGTCGGCATTATGCATTTTGTATTTAATTCCGATGCAATTTCTGTGTTTCATCGTCAATAAGAAGGTCCAAGAGATACAGTAAACCTTAAGTGAAGCATCGGAATCTATAACTAGTGTCACAGGAATGGTTCAGAACATTGACAGTAGGAAGAGTCAGTCTTCTTGTACTTAAGACGGCATTGTGCCCTTTTCAATTTAATTCCTATGCAATTACTGTGTATCATCGTCAATAAGAAGGTCAGAGGGATACAGTAAACCTGAAGTGAAGCATCGGAATCTCTAACTAGTGTCACAGGAATGGTTCAAAACATAGTCAGTAAGAAGAGTCAGTCCTCTTGTACTTAAGTCGGCATTGTGCCTTTTGTATTTAATTCCGATGCAATATCTGTGTTTCATCGTTAATAAGAAGGTCCAAGGGATACAGTAAACCTGAAGTGAAGCATCGGAATCTGAAACTAGCGTCACAGGAATGGTTCAAATCATAGACAGTAGGAAGAGTCAGTCTTCTTGTACTTAAGTCGGCACTTTGACTTTTCTTTTTAATTCTGTTGAAATTTCGAAGTTTCATCGTCAATAAGAGGGTCAGAGGGATACAGTAAACCTGAAGTCAAGCATCGGAATCTATAAATAGTGTCACAGGAATGGTTCAAAACATAGTCAGTAAGAACAGTCTTCTTGTACTTAAGTCGGCATTGTGCATTTTCTATTTAATTCCGATGCAGTTTCTGTGTTTCATCGTCAATAAGAAGGTCCAAGAGATACAGTAAACCTGAAGTGAAGCATCGGAATCTATAACTAGTGTCACAGGAATGGTTCAAAACATAGACAGTAAGAAGAGTCAGTCTTCTTGTACTTAAGTCGGCATTGTGTCCTTTTCAATTTAATTCCGATGCAATTACTGAGTTTTATCGTCAATAAGATGGTCAGAAGGATACAGTACACCTGAAGTGAAGCATCGGATTCTCGAACTAGTGTCACAGGAATGGTTCAAATCATAGACAGTATGAAGTGTCTGTCTTCTTCTACTTAAGTCGGCATTGTGCCTTTTCTATTTAATTCCGATGCAATTTCTGTATTTCATCGTCAATAAGAGGGTCAGAAGTGAAGCATCGGAATCTATAACTAGTGTAACAGGAATGGTTCAAAGCATTGACATGGGAAGAGTCAGTCTTCTTGTACTTAAGTCGGCATTGTGCCTTTTCTATTTAATTCCGATGCAATTTCTGTGTTTCGTCGTCAATAAGAACGTCCAAGGGATACGGTAAATCTGAATTGAAGCATCGGAATCTATAACTAGTGTCACAGGAATGGTTCAAACATAGACAGTAAGAAGAGTCAGTCTTCTTGTTCTTAATTCGGCATTGTGCCTTTCGTATTTAATTCCGATGCGATTTCTGTGTTTCATCGTCAATAAAAAGGTCCAAGGGATACAGTAAACCTGAAGTGAAGCATCGGAGTCTATAACTAGTGTCACTGGGATGGTTCAAAACATAGTTAGTAGGAAGAGTCAGTCTTCTTGTACTGAAGTCGGCATTGTGCCTTTATATTTAATTCCGATGCAATATCTGTGTTGTATCGTCAATAAGAAGGTCAGAGGGATACAGTAAACCTGAAGTGCAGCATCGGAATCTATAACTAGTGTCACAGGATTTGTTCAAAACATAGTCAGTAAGAATTGTCAGTCTACTTGTACTTAAGTCGGCATTGTGCCTTTTGTATTTAATTCCGATTCAATTTCTGTGTTTCATCGTCAATAAGAAGGTCAGAGGGATACAGAAAACCTGAAGTGAAGCATCAGAATCCATAAATAGTGTCACAGGATTGGTTCAAAACATAGACAGTAAGAAGAGTCAGTCTACTTGTTGTTAAGTCGGCATTGTGCCTTATGTATTTAATTCCGATGTAATTTCTGTGTTTCATCGTCAATAAGAAGATCCAAGGGATACAGTACACCTGAAGTGAAGCATCGGAATCTATAACTAGTGTCACAGGAATGGGTCAAAAGCATAGTCAGTAAGAAGAGTCAGTTTTCTTGTACTTAAGTCGGCATTGTGCCTTTTCTATTTAATTCCGATGCAATTTCTGTGTTTCATCGTCAATAAGAAGGTAGGAGGTATACAGTAAACCTGAAGTGAAGCATCGGAATCTATAACTAGTATAGCAGGAATGTTTCAAAACATAGACACGGGAAGAGTCAGTCTTCTTGTACTTAAGTCGGCATTGTGCCGTTTCTATTTAATTCCGATGCAATTTCTGTGGTTCGTCGTCAAAAAGAAGGTCCAAGGGATACAGTAAATCTGAAGTGAAGCATCGCAATCTATAACTACTGTCACAGGAATGGTTCAAATCATAGACAGTAAGAGGAGACCGTCTTCTTGTACTTAAGTCGGCATTGTGCCTTTTGTATTTAATGCCGAAGCAATTTCTGTGTTTCATCGTCAATAATAAGATCCAAGGGATACAGTAAACCTGAAGTGAAGCATCGGAATCTATAACTAGTGTCACAGGAATTGTTCAAAACATAGACAGTAAGAAGAGTCAGTCTTCTTGTACTTAAGTCGGCTTTGTGCCTTTTGTATTTAATTCCGATGCCATTTCTGTGTTTCATCGTCAATACGAAGGTCCAAGGGATACAGTAAACCTGAAGTCAAGCATCGGAATCTATAACTAGTGTCACAGGAATGGTTCATAACATAGGCAGTAGGAAGAATCAGTCTTCTTGTACTTAAGTCTGAATTGTGCCTTTTGTATTTAATTCCGAAGCAATTTCTGTGTTTCATCGTCAATAGGAAGCTCAGAGGGATACAGTAAACCTGAAGTGAAGCATCGGAATCTATAACTAGTGTCACAGGAATGGTTCAAAACATAGACAGTAGGATGAGCCAGTCTTCTTGTTCTTAAGTCGGCATTGTGCCTTTTGTATTTAATTCCGATGCAATATCTGTGTTCCATCGTCAATACGAAGGTCAGAGGGACACAGTAAACCTGTGGTGAAGCATCGGAATCAATAACTAGTGTCCCAGGAATGTTTCAAAGCATAGTCAGTAAGAAGAGTCAGTCTTCTTGTACTTAAGTCGGCATTGTGCCTTTTGTATTTAATTCCGATGCAATTTCTGTGATTCAGCGTCAATAAGAAGGTCCAAGGGATACAGTAAACCTGAAGTGAAGCATCGCAATCTATAACTAGTGTCACAGGAATGGTTCAAAACATAGTCAGTAAGAAGAGTCTGTCTTCTTGTACTTAAGTCGGCATTGTGCCTTTTCTATTTAATTCCGATGCAATATCTGTGTTTCGACGTCAATAAGAAGGTCCAAGGGATGCAGTAAACCTGAAGTGAAGCATCAGAATCCATAAATAGTGTCACAGGATTGGTTCAAAACATAGACAGTAAGAAGAGTCAGTCTACTTGTAGTTAAGTAGGCATTGTGCTTTTTGTATTTAATTCCGAAGTAATTTCTGTGTTTCATCGTCAATAAGAAGATCCAAGGGATACAGTACACCTGAAGTGAAGCATCGGAAACCATAACTAGTGTCACAGGAATGGTTCAAAACATAGTCAGTAGGAAGAGTCAGGCTAATTGTAATTAAGTCGGCATTGTGCCTTTTGTATTTAATTCCAATGCAATTTCTGTGATTCATCGTCAATAAGAAGGTCCAATGGATACAGTAAATCTGAAGTGAAGCATCGGAATCTATAACTAGTGTCACAGGAATGGTTCAAAACATAGACAGTAAGAAGAGTCAGTCTTCCTGTACTTAAGTCGGCATTGTGCCTTTTGTATTTATTTCCGATGCCATTTCTGTGTTTCATCGTCAATAAGAAGGTCCAAGGGATACAGTAAACCTGAAGTGAAGCATCGGAATCTGTAACTAGCGTCACAGGCATGGTTCAGTCATAGACAGTAAGAAGAGTCTGTCTTCTTGTACTTAAGTCGGCATTGTGCCATTTGTATTTAATTCCGATGTAATTTCTGTGTTTCATCTTCCATAAGAAGATGCAAGGGATACAGTACACCTGAAGTGAAGCATCGGAAACCATAACTAGTGTCACAGGAATGGTTCAAAACATAGACAGTAGAAAGAGTCAGGCTAATTGTTCTTAAGTCGGCATTGTGCCTTTGTATTTAATTCCAATGCAATTTCAGTGTTTCATCGTCAATAAGAAGGTCCAAGGGATGCAGTACACCTGAAGTGAAGCATCGGAATCTATAACTAGTGTCACAGGAATGGTTCAAAACATAGACAGTAACAAGAATCAGTCTACTTGTAGTTAAGTCGGCATTGTGCCTTCTGTATTTAATTCCGATGCAATTTCTATGTTTGATCATCAATAAGAAGGTCAGAGGGATACAGTATACCTAAGGTGAAGCATCGGAGTCTATAGCTAGTGTCACAGGGATGGTTCAAAACATAGTCAGTAGGAAGTGCAGTCTTCTTGTACTTAATTCGGCATTGTGCCTTTATATTTAATTCCGATGCAATATCTGTGTTCCATCGTCAATAAGGTCAGAGGGATACAGTAAACCTGTAGTGAAGCATCGGAATCTATAACTAGTGTCACAGGAATGGTTCAGAACATAGTCAGTAAGAAGAGTCAGTCTTCTTGTATTTAAGTCGGCATTGTGCCTTTTCTATTTAATTCCGATGCAATTTCTGTGTTTCATCGTCAACAAGAAGGTCAGAGGTATACAGTAAACCTGAAGTGAAGCATCGGGATCTATAACTAGTGTAACGGGAATGGTTCAAAACATAGACACGGGAAGAGTCAGTCTTCTTGTACTTAAGTTGGCATTGTGTCTTTTCTATTTAATTCCGATGCAATTTCCGTGTTTCGTCGTCAATAAGAAGGTCCAAGGGATACAGTATATCTGAAGTGAAGCATCGGAATCTATAACTAGTGTCACAGGAATGGTTCAAACATAGTCAGTAAGAAGAGTCAGTCTTCTTGTACTTAAGTCGGCATTGTGCCTTTTCTATTTAATTCAGATGCAATTTCTGTGTTTCATCATTAACAAGAAGATCAGAGGTATACAGTAAACCTGAAGCGAAGCATCGGAATCTATAACTAGTTTAACAGGAATGGTTCAAAACATAGACACGGGAAGAGTCAGTCTTCTTGTACTTAAGTCGGCATTGTACCTTTTGTATTCAATTCCGAAGCAATTTCTGTGCTTCATCATCAATAAGAAAGTCAGAGGTATACAGTAAACCTGAAGTGAAGCATCGGAGTCTATAACTAGTGTCACAGGGATGGTTCAAAGCATAGTCAGTAGGAAGAGTCAGTCTTCTTGTACTTAAGTCGGCATTGTGCCTTTTCTAGTTAATTCCGATGCAATATATGTGTTCCATCGTCAATAAGAAGGTCAGAGTGATACAGTAAACCTGAAGTGAAGCATCGGAATCTATAACCAGTGTCAAAGGAATGGTTCAAAGCATAGTCAGTAAGAAGACTCAGTCTTCTTGTACTTAAGTCGGCATTGTGCCTTTTCTATTTAATTCCGATGCAATTTCTGTGTTTCATCGTCAATAAGAAGGTCAGAGGTATACAGTAAACCTGAAGTGAGGTATCGGAATCTATATCTAGTGTAACAGGAATGGTTCAAAACATAGACAGTAGGAAGAGTCAGTCTTCTTGTACTTAAGTCGGCATTATGCCTTTTCTATTTAATTCCGATGCAATTTCTGTATTTCGTCGTCAATAAGAAGGTCCAGGGGATACAGTAAATCTAAAGTGAAGCAGCGGAATCTATAACTAGTGTCACAGGAATGGTTCAAAACATGGACAGTAAGAAGAGTCAGTCTTCTTGTACTTAATTCGGCATTGTACCTTTTGTATTTAATTCCGATGTAATTTCTGTGTTCCATCGTCGACAAGAAGGTCCAAGGGATACAGTAAACCTGAAGTGAAGCATCGGAATCTATAACTAGTGTCACAGGAAATGTTCAAAATATAGACAGTAGAAGAGTCAGTCTTCTTGTACTTAAGTCGGCATTGTGCCTTTTGTATTTATGTCCCATGCTATTTCTGTGTTTCATCGTCAATAAGAAAGTCCAAGGGATACAGTAAACCTGAAGTGAAGCATCGGAATCTGTGACTAGTGTGACAGGAATGGTTTAAAACATAGACAGTAAGAAGAATGAGTCCTCTTGTACTTAAGTCGGCTTTGTGCCTTTTGTATTTAATTCCGATGCAATTTCTGTGTTTCATCGTCAATAAGAAGGTCCAAGGGATACAGTAAACCTGAAGTGAACCATCGCAATCTCTAACTAGTGTCACAGGAATGGTTCAAAACATGGTCAGTAAGAAGAGTCAGTCTTCTTGTACTTAAGTCGGCATTGTGCCTTCTCTTTTTAATTCCGATACAATATCTGTGTTTCATCGTCAATATGAAGGTCAGAGGTATACAGTAAAACCGAAGTGAAGCATCGGAATCTAAAACTAGTGTAACAGGAATGGTTCAAAACATAGACAGTAGGAAGAGTCAGTCTTCTTGTACTTAAGTCGGCATTGTGCCTTTTCTATTTAATTCCGATGCAATTTCTGTATTTCGTCGTCAATTAGAAGGTCCAAGGGATACAGTAAATCTAAAGTGAAGCAGCGGAATCTATAACTAGTGTAACAGGAATGGTTGAAAACATAGACAGTAAGAAGAGTCAGTATTCTTGTACTTAAGTCGGCATTGTGCCTTTTGTATTTAATTCCGATGCAATTTCTGTGTTTCATCGTCGATAAGAAGGTCCAAGGGATACAGTAAACCTGAAGTGAAGCATCGGAATCTATAACTAGTGTCACAGGAATTGTTCAAATCATAGACAGTAGATGAGTCAGTCATCTTGTACTTCAGTCGGCATTGTGCCTTTTGTATTTAAGTCCCATGCCATTTCTGTGTTTCATCGTCAATAAGAAGGTCCAAGGGATAAAGTAAACCTGAAGTGAAGCATCGGAATCTATAACTAGTGTCACAGGAATGGTTCAAAACATAGACAGTAAGACGAATCAGTCTTCTTGTACTTAAGTCGGCATTGTGCCTTTTGGATTTAATTCCGATGCAATTTCTGTGTTTCATCGTCAATAAGAAGTCAGAGGGATACAGTAAACCTGAAGTGAAGCATCGGAATCTATAACTAGTGTCACAGGAATGGTTCAAAAGTTAGACAGTAGGATGAGTCAGTCTTCTTTTACTTAGGTCGTCATTGTGCCCTTTGTATTTAATTCCGATGCAATTTCTGTGTTTCGTCGTCAATAAGAAGGACAGAGGGATACAGTAAACCTGAAGTGAAGCATCGGAATCTATAACTAGTGTCACAGGAATAGTTCAAACATAGACATTAGGATGAGTCAGTCTTCATGTACATAATTCGGCATTGTGCCTTTTGTATTTAATTCCGATGTAATTTCTGTGGTTCATCGCCAATAAGAAGGTCCAAGGGATACAGTAAACGTGAAGTGAAGCATCGGAATCTATAACTAGTGTCACAGGAATGGTTCAAATCATAGACAGTAAGAAGAGTCAGTCTTCTTGTACATATGTCGGGATTGTGCCTTTCGTATTTAATTCCGATGCAATTTCGGTGTTTCATCGTCAATAAAAAGGTCCATGGGATACAGTAAACCTGAAGTGAAGCATCGGAAGCTATACCTAGTGTCTCACAATCGGTTCAAATCATAGACAGTATGAAGCGTCAGTCTTCTTGTACTTAAGTTGGCATTGTGCCTTTTCTGTTTAATTCCGATGCAATTTCTATGTTTGATCATCAATAAGAAGGTCAGAGGGATACAGTATACTTAAGGTGAAGCATCGGAGTCTATAACTAGTGTCACAGGGATGGTTCAAAACATAGTCAGTAGGAAGAGTCAGTCTTCTTGTACTTAAGTCGGCATTGTGCCTTTATATTTAATTCCGATGCAATATCTGTGTTCCATCGTCAATAAGGTCAGAGGGATACACTAAACCTGTAGTGAACCATCGGATTCTATAACTAGTGTCACAGGAATGGTTCAGAACATAGTCAGTAAGAAGAGTCAGTCTTCTTGTACTTTAGTCGGCATTGTGCCTTTTCTATTTAATTCCGATGCAATTTCTGTGTCTCGTCGTCAATACGAAGGTCCAAGGGATACAGTAAATCTGAAGTGAAGCATCGGAATCTATAACTAGTGTTACAGGAATGGTTCAAAAAATAGTCAGTAAGAAAAGTCAGTCTTCTTGTACTTAAGTCGGCATTGTGCCTTTTCTATTTAATTCCGATGCAATTTCTGTCTTTCATCGTTAACAAGAAGGTCAGAGATATACAGTAAACCTGAAGCGAAGCATCGGAATCTATAACTAGTGTAACAGGAATGGTTCAAAACATAGACACGGGAAGAGTCAGTCTTCTTGTACTTAAATCGGCATTGTGCCTTTTGTATTTAATTCCGATGCAATTTCTGTGTTTCATCATCAATAAGAAGGTCAGAGGGATACAGTAAACCTGAAGTGAAGCATCGGAGTCTATAACTAGTGTCACAGGGATGGTTCAAAACATAGTCAGTAGGAAGAGTCAGTCCTCTTGTACTTAAGTCGGCATTGTGCCTTTTCTAGTTAATTCCGATGCAATATCTGTGTTCCATCGTCAATAAGAAGGTCAGAGGGATACAGTAAACCTGAAGTGAAGCGTCGGAATCTATAACCAGTGTCAAAGGAATGGTTCAAAGCATAGTCAGTAAGAAGACTCAGTCTTCTTGTACTTAAGTCGGCATTGTGCCTTTTGTATTTAATTCCGATGCAATTTCTGTGTTTCATCGTCAATAAGAAGGTCAGAGGTATACTGTAAACCTGAAGTGAGGCATCGGAATCTATATCTAGTGTAACAGGAATGGTTCAAAACTTAGACAGTAAGAAGAGTCAGTCTTCTTGTACTTAATTCGGCATTGTGGTTTTGTATTTAATTCCGATGTAATTTCTGTGTTCCATCGTCGATAAGAAGGTCCTAGGGATACAGTAAACCTGAAGTGAAGCATAGGAATCTATAACTAGTGTCACAGGAATGGTTCAAATCTTAGACAGTAGGATGAGTCAGTCTTCTTGTACTTAGGTCGACATTGTGCTTTTTCTATTTAATTCCGATGCAATATCTGTGTTTCGTCGTCAATAAGAAGGTCAGAGGGATACAGTAAACCTGAGTGAAGCATCGGAATCTATAACCAGTGTCAAAGGAATGGTTCAAAGCATAGTCAGTAAGAAGAGTCAGTCTTCTTGTACTTAAGTCGGCATTGTGCCTTTTGTATTTAATTCCGATGCAATTTCTGTGTTTCATCGTCAATAAGAAGGTCCAAGGGATACAGTAAACCTGAAGTGAAGCATCGCAATCTATAACTTGTGTCACAGGAATTGTTCAAAACATAGTCAGTAAGAAGAGTCAGTCTTCTTGTACTTAAGTCGGCATTGTGCCTTCTCTTTTTAATTCCGATGCAATATCTGTGTTTCATCGTCAATAAGAAAGTCAGAGGTATATAGTAAACCCGAAGTGAAGCATCGGAATCTAAAACTAGTGTAACAGGATTGGTTCAAAACATAGACAGTAGGAAGAGTCAGTCTTCTTGTACTTAAGTCGGCATTGTGCCTTTTCTATTTAATTCCGATGCAATTTCTGTATTTCGTCGTCAATTAGAAGGTCCAAGGGATACAGTAAATCTAAAGTCAAACAGCGGAATCTCTAACTAGTGTCACAGGAATGGTTCAAAACATAGACAGTAAGAAGAGACAGTCTTCTTGTACTCAAGTCGGCATTGTGCCTTTATTTTTAATTCCGATGCAATTTCTGTTTTTCGTCGTCAATAAGAAGGTCCAAGGGATACAGTAAACCTGAAGTGAAACTTCGGAATCTATAACTAGTGTCACAGGAATGGTTCTAAACATAGACAGTGAGAAGAGTCGATCCTCTTGTACTGAAGTCAGCATTGTGCTTTTTGTATCTAATTCCGATGCAATTTCTGGGTTTCATCGTCAATAAGATGGTCAGAGTGATGCAGTAAATCTGAGGTGAAGCATCGGAATCTATAACTAGTGTCACAGGAATGGTTCAAAACATAGAGAATAGGAAGAGTCAGTCTTCTTGTACTTAAGTCGGCATTGTGCCTCTTCTATTTAATTCCGATGCAATATATGTGTTCCATCGTCAATAAGAAGGTCAGAGGGATACAGTAAACCTGAAGTGAAGCATCGGAATCTATAACCAGTGTCAAAGGAATGGTTCAAAGCATAGTCAGTAAGAAGACTCAGTCTTCTTGTACTTAAGTCGGCATTGTGCCTTTTCTATTTAATTCCGATGCAATTTCTGTGTTTCATCGTCAATAAGAAGGTCAGAGGTATACAGTAAACCTGAAGTGAGGTATCGGAATCTATATCTAGTGTAACAGGAATGGTTCAAAACATAGACAGTAGGAAGAGTCAGTCTTCTTGTACTTAAGTCGGCATTATGCCTTTTCTATTTAATTCCGATGCAATTTCTGTATTTCGTCGTCAATAAGAAGGTCCAGGGGATACAGTAAATCTAAAGTGAAGCAGCGGAATCTATAACTAGTGTCACAGGAATGGTTCAAAACATGGACAGTAAGAAGAGTCAGTCTTCTTGTACTTAATTCGGCATTGTACCTTTTGTATTTAATTCCGATGTAATTTCTGTGTTCCATCGTCGACAAGAAGGTCCAAGGGATACAGTAAACCTGAAGTGAAGCATCGGAATCTATAACTAGTGTCACAGGAAATGTTCAAAATATAGACAGTAGAAGAGTCAGTCTTCTTGTACTTAAGTCGGCATTGTGCCTTTTGTATTTAAGTCCCATGCTATTTCTGTGTTTCATCGTCAATAAGAAAGTCCAAGGGATACAGTAAACCTGAAGTGAAGCATCGGAATCTGTGACTAGTGTGACAGGAATGGTTTAAAACATAGACAGTAAGAAGAATGAGTCTTCTTGTACTTAAGTCGGCATTGTGCCTTTTGTATTTAATTCCGATGCAATTTCTGTGTTTCATCGTCAATAAGAAGGTCCAAGGGATACAGTAAACCTGAAGTGAACCATCGCAATCTCTAACTAGTGTCACAGGAATGGTTCAAAACATGGTCAGTAAGAAGAGTCAGTCTTCTTGTACTTAAGTCGGCATTGTGCCTTCTCTTTTTAATTCCGATACAATATCTGTGTTTCATCGTCAATATGAAGGTCAGAGGTATACAGTAAACCCGAAGTGAAGCATCGGAATCTAAAACTAGTGTAACAGGAATGGTTCAAAACATAGACAGTAGGAAGAGTCAGTCTTCTTGTACTTAAGTCGGCATTGTGCCTTTTCTATTTCATTCCGATGCAATTTCTGTATTTCGTCGTCAATTAGAAGGTCCAAGGGATTCAGTAAATCTAAAGTGAAGCAGCGGAATCTATAACTAGTGTAACAGGAAAGGTTCAAAACATAGACAGTAAGAAGAGTCAGTATTCTTGTACTTAAGTCGGCATTGTGCCTTTTGTATTTAATTCCGATGCAATTTCTGTGTTTCATCGTCGATAAGAAGGTCCAAGGGATACAGTAAACCTGAAGTGAAGCATCGGAATCTATAACTAGTGTCACAGGAATTGTTCAAATCATAGACAGTAGATGAGTCAGTCATCTTGTACTTCAGTCGGCATTGTGCCTTTTGTATTTAAGTCCCATGCCATTTCTGTGTTTCATCGTCAATAAGAAGGTCCAAGGGATAAAGTAAACCTGAAGTGAAGCATCGGAATCTATAACTAGTGTCACAGGAATGGTTCAAAACATAGACAGTAAGACGAATCAGTCTTCTTGTACTTAAGTCGGCATTGTGCCTTTTGGATTTAATTCCGATGCAATTTCTGTGTTTCATTGTCAATAAGAAGTCAGAGGGATACAGTAAACCTGAAGTGAAGCATCGGAATCTATAACTAGTGTCACAGGAATGGTTCAAAAGTTAGACAGTAGGATGAGTCAGTCTTCTTTTACTTAGGTCGTCATTGTGCCCTTTGTATTTAATTCCGATGCAATTTCTGTGTTTCGTCGTCAATAAGAAGGACAGAGGGATACAGTAAACCTGAAGTGAAGCATCGGAATCTATAACTAGTGTCACAGGAATAGTTCAAACATAGACATTAGGATGAGTCAGTCTTCATGTACATAATTCGGCATTGTGCCTTTTGTATTTAATTCCGATGTAATTTCTGTGGTTCATCGCCAATAAGAAGGTCCAAGGGATACAGTAAACGTGAAGTGAAGCATCGGAATCTATAACTAGTGTCACAGGAATGGTTCAAATCATAGACAGTAAGAAGAGTCAGTCTTCTTGTACATATGTCGGGATTGTGCCTTTCGTATTTAATTCCGATGCAATTTCGGTGTTTCATCGTCAATAAAAAGGTCCATGGGATACAGTAAACCTGAAGTGAAGCATCGGAAGCTATACCTAGTGTCTCACAATCGGTTCAAATCATAGACAGTATGAAGCGTCAGTCTTCTTGTACTTAAGTTGGCATTGTGCCTTTTCTGTTTAATTCCGATGCAATTTCTATGTTTGATCATCAATAAGAAGGTCAGAGGGATACAGTATACTTAAGGTGAAGCATCGGAGTCTATAACTAGTGTCACAGGGATGGTTCAAAACATAGTCAGTAGGAAGAGTCAGTCTTCTTGTACTTAAGTCGGCATTGTGCCTTTATATTTAATTCCGATGCAATATCTGTGTTCCATCGTCAATAAGGTCAGAGGGATACACTAAACCTGTAGTGAACCATCGGATTCTATAACTAGTGTCACAGGAATGGTTCAGAACATAGTCAGTAAGAAGAGTCAGTCTTCTTGTACTTTAGTCGGCATTGTGCCTTTTCTATTTAATTCCGATGCAATTTCTGTGTCTCGTCGTCAATACGAAGGTCCAAGGGATACAGTAAATCTGAAGTGAAGCATCGGAATCTATAACTAGTGTTACAGGAATGGTTCAAAAAATAGTCAGTAAGAAAAGTCAGTCTTCTTGTACTTAAGTCGGCATTGTGCCTTTTCTATTTAATTCCGATGCAATTTCTGTCTTTCATCGTTAACAAGAAGGTCAGAGATATACAGTAAACCTGAAGCGAAGCATCGGAATCTATAACTAGTGTAACAGGAATGGTTCAAAACATAGACACGGGAAGAGTCAGTCTTCTTGTACTTAAATCGGCATTGTGCCTTTTGTATTTAATTCCGATGCAATTTCTGTGTTTCATCATCAATAAGAAGGTCAGAGGGATACAGTAAACCTGAAGTGAAGCATCGGAGTCTATAACTAGTGTCACAGGGATGGTTCAAAACATAGTCAGTAGGAAGAGTCAGTCCTCTTGTACTTAAGTCGGCATTGTGCCTTTTCTAGTTAATTCCGATGCAATATCTGTGTTCCATCGTCAATAAGAAGGTCAGAGGGATACAGTAAACCTGAAGTGAAGCGTCGGAATCTATAACCAGTGTCAAAGGAATGGTTCAAAGCATAGTCAGTAAGAAGACTCAGTCTTCTTGTACTTAAGTCGGCATTGTGCCTTTTGTATTTAATTCCGATGCAATTTCTGTGTTTCATCGTCAATAAGAAGGTCAGAGGTATACTGTAAACCTGAAGTGAGGCATCGGAATCTGTATCTAGTGTAACAGGAATGGTTCAAAGCTTAGACAGTAAGAAGAGTCAGTCTTCTTGTACTTAATTCGGCATTGTGGTTTTGTATTTAATTCCGATGTAATTTCTGTGTTCCATCGTCGATAAGAAGGTCCTAGGGATACAGTAAACCTGAAGTGAAGCATAGGAATCTATAACTAGTGTCACAGGAATGGTTCAAATCTTAGACAGTAGGATGAGTCAGTCTTCTTGTACTTAGGTCGACATTGTGCTTTTTCTATTTAATTCCGATGCAATATCTGTGTTTCGTCGTCAATAAGAAGGTCAGAGGGATACAGTAAACCTGAGTGAAGCATCGGAATCTATAACCAGTGTCAAAGGAATGGTTCAAAGCATAGTCAGTAAGAAGAGTCAGTCTTCTTGTACTTAAGTCGGCATTGTGCCTTTTGTATTTAATTCCGATGCAATTTCTGTGTTTCATCGTCAATAAGAAGGTCCAAGGGATACAGTAAACCTGAAGTGAAGCATCGCAATCTATAACTTGTGTCACAGGAATTGTTCAAAACATAGTCAGTAAGAAGAGTCAGTCTTCTTGTACTTAAGTCGGCATTGTGCCTTCTCTTTTTAATTCCGATGCAATATCTGTGTTTCATCGTCAATACGAAAGTCAGAGGTATATAGTAAACCCGAAGTGAAGCATCGGAATCTAAAACTAGTGTAACAAGATTGGTTCAAAACATAGACAGTAGGAAGAGTCAGTCTTCTTGTACTTAAGTCGCCATTGTGCCTTTTCTATTTAATTCCGATGCAATTTCTGTATTTCGTCGTCAATTAGAAGGTCCAAGGGATACAGTAAATCTAAAGTCAAACAGCGGAATCTCTAACTAGTGTCACAGGAATGGTTCAAAACATAGACAGTAAGAAGAGACAGTCTTCTTGTACTCAAGTCGGCATTGTGCCTTTATTTTTAATTCCGATGCAATTTCTGTTTTTCGTCGTCAATAAGAAGGTCCAAGGGATACAGTAAACCTGAAGTGAAACTTCGGAATCTATAACTAGTGTCACAGGAATGGTTCTAAACATAGACAGTGAGAAGAGTCGATCCTCTTGTACTGAAGTCAGCATTGTGCTTTTTGTATCTAATTCCGATGCAATTTCTGGGTTTCATCGTCAATAAGATGGTCAGAGTGATGCAGTAAATCTGAGGTGAAGCATCGGAATCTATAACTAGTGTCACAGGAATGGTTCAAAACATAGAGAATAGGAAGAGTCAGTCTTCTTGTACTTAAGTCGGCATTGTGCCTCTTCTATTTAATTCCGATGCAATTTCTGTGTTTCGTCGTCAATAAGAGGGTCAGTGGGACACAGTTAACCTGAAGTGAAGCATCAGAATGTATAACTAGTGTCACAGGAATGGTTCAAAACATAGACAGCAAGAAGAGTCAGTCGGCAGTACTTAAGTCGGTATTGTGCCTTTTGTATTTAATTCCGATGTAATTTCTGTGTTTCATCGTCAATAAGAATGTCCAAGGGATACAGTACACCTGAAGTGAAGCATCGGAATATATAACTAGTGTCACAGGAATGGTTCAAATCATAGACAGTAAGATGAGTCAGTCTTCTTGTACTTAAGTCAGCATTGTGCCTTTTCTATTTAATTCCGATGCAATTTCTGTGTTTCATCGTCAATAAGAAGGCCGGAGGGATACAGTAAACCTAAAGTGAAACATCGGAATCTGTAACTAGTGTCACAGGAATGGTTCAAATCATAGACAGTAAGAAGAGTCGATCCTCTTGTACTGAAGTCGGCATTGTGCTTTTTGAATCTAATTCCGACGCAATTTCTGTGTTTCATCGTCATTAAGAAGGTCAGAGAGATACAGTAAACCTGAGGTGAAGCATCGGAATCTGTAACTAGTGTCACAGGAATGGTTCAAAACATAGACAGTAGGAAGAGTCAGTCTTTTGTACATAAGTCGGCACTGTGGCTTTTGTATTTAATTCCGATGCAATATCTGTGTTCCATCGTCAATAAGAAGGTCAGAGGGATACAGTAATCCTGAAGTGAAGCATCGGAATCTATAAATAGTTTCAAAGGAATGGTTCAAAGCATAGTCAGTAAGAAGAGCCAGTCTTCTAGTACTTAAGTCGGCATTGTGCCTTTTGTATTTTATTCCGATGCAATTTCTGTGTTTCATCGTCAATAAGAATGTCCAAGGGATACAGTACACCTGAAGTGAAGCATCAGAATCTATAACTAGTGTCACAGGAATGGTTCAAAACATAGACAGTAAGACGAATCAGTCTTCTTGTACTTAAGTCGGCATTGTGCCTTTTGGATTTAATTCCGATGCAATTTCTGTGTTTCATCGTCAATAAGAAGTCAGAGGGATACAGTAAACCTGAAGTGAAGCATCGGAATCTATAACTAGTGTCACAGGAATGGTTCAAAAGTTAGACAGTAGGATGAGTCAGTCTTCTTTTACTTAGGTCGTCATTGTGCCCTTTGTATTTAATTCCGATGCAATTTCTGTGTTTCGTCGTCAATAAGAAGGACAGAGGGATACAGTAAACCTGAAGTGAAGCATCGGAATCTATAACTAGTGTCACAGGAATAGTTCAAAGATAGACATTAGGATGAGTCAGTCTTCTTGTACATAATTCGGCATTGTGCCTTTTGTATTTAATTCTGATGTAATTTCTGTGGTTCATCGCCAATAAGAAGGTCCAAGGGATACAGTAAACGTGAAGTGAAGCATCGGAATCTATAACTAGTGTCACAGGAATGGTTCAAGTCATAGACAGTAAGAAGAGTCAGTCTTCTTGTACATATGTCGGGATTGTGCCTTTCGTATTTAATTCCGATGCAATTTCTATGTTTGATCATCAATAAGAAGGTCAGAGGGATACAGTATACTTAAGGTGAAGCATCGGAGTCTATAACTAGTGTCACAGGGATGGTTCAAAACATAGTCAGTAGGAAGAGTCAGTCTTCTTGTACTTAAGTCGGCATTGTGCCTTTATATTTAATTCCGATGCAATATCTGTGTTCCATCGTCAATAAGGTCAGAGGGATACACTAAACCTGTAGTGAACCATCGGATTCTATAACTAGTGTCACAGGAATGGTTCAGAACATAGTCAGTAAGAAGAGTCAGTCTTCTTGTACTTTAGTCGGCATTGTGCCTTTTCTATTTAATTCCGATGCAATTTCTGGGTCTCGTCGTCAATACGAAGGTCCAAGGGATACAGTAAATCTGAAGTGAAGCATCGGAATCTACAACTAGTGTTACAGGAATGGTTCAAAAAATAGTCAGTAAGAAAAGTCAGTCTTCTTGTACTTAAGTCGGCATTGTGCCTTTTCTATTTAATTCCGATGCAATTTCTGTCTTTCATCGTTAACAAGAAGGTCAGAGATATACAGTAAACCTGAAGCGAAGCATCGGAATCTATAACTAGTGTAACAGGAATTTTTCAAAACATAGACACGGGAAGAGTCAGTCTTCTTGTACTTAAATCGGCATTGTGCCTTTTGTATTTAATTCCGATGCAATTTCTGTGTTTCATCATCAATAAGAAGGTCAGAGGGATACAGTAAACCTGAAGTGAAGCATCGGAGTCTATAACTAGTGTCACAGGGATGGTTCAAAACATAGTCAGTAGGAAGAGTCAGTCCTCTTGTACTTAAGTCGGCATTGTGCCTTTTCTAGTTAATTCCGATGCAATATCTGTGTTCCATCGTCAATAAGAAGGTCAGAGGGATACAGTAAACCTGAAGTGAAGCGTCGGAATCTATAACCAGTGTCAAAGGAATGGTTCAAAGCATAGTCAGTAAGAAGACTCAGTCTTCTTGTACTTAAGTCGGCATTGTGCCTTTTGTATTTAATTCCGATGCAATTTCTGTGTTTCATCGTCAATAAGAAAGTCAGAGGTATACTGTAAACCTGAAGTGAGGCATCGGAATCTATATCTAGTGTAACAGGAATGGTTCAAAACTTAGACAGTAAGAAGAGTCAGTCTTCTTGTACTTAATTCGGCATTGTGGTTTTGTATTTAATTCCGATGTAATTTCTGTGTTCCATCGTCGATAAGAAGGTCCTAGGGATACAGTAAACCTGAAGTGAAGCATAGGAATCTATAACTAGTGTCACAGGAATGGTTCAAATCTTAGACAGTAGGATGAGTCAGTCTTCTTGTACTTAGGTCGACATTGTGCTTTTTCTATTTAATTCCGATGCAATATCTGTGTTTCGTCGTCAATAAGAAGGTCAGAGGGATACAGTAAACCTGAGTGAAGCATCGGAATCTATAACCAGTGTCAAAGGAATGGTTCAAAGCATAGTCAGTAAGAAGAGTCAGTCTTCTTGTACTTAAGTCGGCATTGTGCCTTTTGTATTTAATTCCGATGCAATTTCTGTGTTTCATCGTCAATAAGAAGGTCCAAGGGATACAGTAAACCTGAAGTGAAGCATCGCAATCTATAACTTGTGTCACAGGAATTGTTCAAAACATAGTCAGTAAGAAGAGTCAGTCTTCTTGTACTTAAGTCGGCATTGTGCCTTCTCTTTTTAATTCCGATGCAATATCTGTGTTTCATCGTCAATAAAAAAGTCAGAGGTATATAGTAAACCCGAAGTGAAGCATCGGAATCTCTAACTAGTGTCACAGGAATGGTTCAAAACATAGACAGTAAGAAGAGACAGTCTTCTTGTACTCAAGTCGGCATTGTGCCTTTATTTTTAATTCCGATGCAATTTCTTTTCTTCGTCGTCAATAAGAAGGTCCAAGGGATACAGTAAACCTGAAGTGAAACTTCGGAATCTATAACTAGTGTCACAGGAATGGTTCTAAACATAGACAGTGAGAAGAGTCGATCCTCTTGTACTGAAGTCAGCATTGTGCTTTTTGTATCTAATTCCGATGCAATTTCTGGGTTTCACCGTCAATAAGATGGTCAGAGTGATGCAGTAAATCTGAGGTGAAGCATCGGAATCTATAACTAGTGTCACAGGAATGGTTCAAAACATAAAGAATAGGAAGAGTCAGTCTTCTTGTACTTAAGTCGGCATTGTGCCTCTTCTATTTAATTCCGATGCAATTTCTGTGTTTCGTCGTCAATAAGAGGGTCAGTGGGACACAGTTAACCTGAAGTGAAGCATCAGAATGTATAACTAGTGTCACAGGAATGGTTCAAAACATAGACAGCAAGAAGAGTCAGTCGGCAGTACTTAAGTCGGTATTGTGCTTTTTGTATTTAATTCCGATGTAATTTCTGTGTTTCATCGTCAATAAGAATGTCCAAGGGATACAGTACACCTGAAGTGAAGCATCGGAATATATAACTAGTGTCACAGGAATGGTTCAAATCATAGACAGTAAGATGAGTCAGTCTTCTTGTACTTAAGTCAGCATTGTGCCTTTTCTATTTAATTCCGATGCAATTTCTGTGTTTCATCGTCAATAAGAAGGTCAGAGAGATACAGTAAACCTGAGGTGAAGCATCGGAATCTGTAACTAGTGTCACAGGAATGGTTCAAAACATAGACAGTAGGAAGAGTCAGTCTTTTGTACATAAGTCGGCACTGTGCCTTTTGTATTTAATTCCGATGCAATATCTGTGTTCCATCGTCAATAAGAAGGTCAGAGGGATACAGTAAACCTGAAGTGAAGCATCGGAATCTATAAATAGTTTCAAAGGAATGGTTCAAAGCATCGTCAGTAAGAAGAGCCAGTCTTCTTGTACTTAAGTCGGCATTGAGCCTTTTGTATTTTATTCCGATGCAATTTCTGTGATTCATCGTGAATAAGAATGTCCAAGGGATACAGTACACCTGAAGTGAAGCATCAGAAGCTATAACTAGTGTCACAGGAATTGTTCAAATCATAGACAGTAAGATGAGTCAGTATTCTTGTACTTAAGTCGTCATTGTGCCATTTGTGTTTAATTCCGATGTAATTTCTGTGCTTCATCGTCGATAAGAAGGCCCAGGGGATACAGTAATAATGAAGTGAATCATCGGAATCTATAACTAGTGTCACAGGAATTGTTCAAAATATAGACATTAGAAGAGTCAGTCTTCTTGTAGTTAAGTCGGCATTTTGCCTTTTGTTTTTAAGTCCCATGCCATTTCTGTGTTTCATCGTCAATAAGAAGGTCCATTTGCTACAGTGAACCTGAAATGAAGCATCGGAATCTATAACTAGTGTCACAGGAATGGTTAAAAACATAGACAGTAAGAAGAATCAGTCTTCTTGTACTTAAGTCGGCATTGTGCCTTTTGTATTTAATTCCGATGCAATTTCAGTGTTTCATCGTCAATAAGAAGGTACAAGGGATACGGTAAACCTGAAGTGAAGCATCGCAATCTATAACTAGTGTCACAGGTATGGTTCAAACATAGTCAGTAAGAAGAGTCAGTCTTCTTGTACTTAAGTCGGCATTGTGCCTTTTCTATTTAATTCCAATGCAATATCTGTGTTTCATCGTCGATAAGAAGGTCAGAGGTATACAGTAAACCTGAAGTGAAGCATCGGAATCTATAACTAGTGTAAAAGGAATAATTCAAAACATAGACAGTAGGAAGAGTCAGTCTTCTTGTACTTAAATCGGCATTGTGCCTTTTCTATTTAATTCCGATGCAATTTCTGTATTTCGTCGTCAATAAGAAGGTCCAAGGGATACAGTAAATCTATAGTGAAGCGGCGGAATCTATAACTAGTGTCACAGGAATGGTTCAAAACATTGACAGTAAGAAGAGTCAGTCTTCTTGTACTTAAGTCGGCATTGTGCCTTTTGTATTTAATTCCGATGCAATTTCTGTGTTTCGTCGCCGATAAGAAGGTCCAAGGGATACAGTAAACCTGAAGTGAAGCATCGGAATCTATAACTAGTGTCACAGGAATTGTTCAAATCATAGACAGTAGATGAGTCAGTCTTCTTGTACTTAAGTTGTCATTGTGCCATTTGTATTTAAGTCCCATGCCATTTCTGTGTTTCATCGTGAATAAGAAGATCCAAGGGATACAGTAAACCTGAAGTGAAGCATCGGAATCTATAACTAGTGTCACAGGAATGGTTCAAAACATAGTCAGTAAGAAGAGTCAGTCTTCTTGTACTTAAGTCGGCAGTGTGCCTTGTCTTTTTAATTCCAATGCAATTTCTGTTTTTCGTCGTCAATAAGAAGGTCCAAGGCATACTGTAAACCTGAAGTTAAGCATCGGAATCTATAACTAGTATCACAGGAAAGGTTCATAACATAGACAGTAATAAGAGTCAGTCTTCTTGTACTTAAGTCGGAACTGTGCCTTTTGTATTTAATTCCGATGCAATTTCTGTGTTTCATCGTCAATAAGAAGGTCAGAGGGATACAGTGAAACTGAAGTGAAGCATAGGAATCTAAATCTAGTGTCACAGAATGGTTCAAAACATGGAGAGTAGGAAGAGTCAGTCTTCTTGTACATAAGTCGGCATTGTGCCTTTTGTATTTAATTCCGATGCAATTTCTGTGTCTCATCGTCACTAAGAAGCTCAGAGGGATACAGTTAACCTGAAGTGGAGCATCGGAATCTGCAACTAGTGTCACAGGAATGATTCAAAACATAGTCAGTAAGAAGAGTCAGTCTTCTTGTACTTAAGTCGGCATTATGCATTTTGTATTTAATTCCGATGCAATTCCTGTGTTTCATCGTCAATAAGAAGGTCCAAGAGATACAGTAAACCTGAAGTGAAGCATCGGAATCTATAACTAGTGTCACAGGAATGGTTCAAAACATTGACAGTAAGAAGAGTCAGTCTTCTTGTACTTAAGTCGGCATTGTGCCCTTTTCAATTTAATTCCTATGCAATTACTGTGTTTCATCGTCAATAAGAAGGTCAGAGGGATACAGTAAACCTGAAGTGAAGCATCGGAATCTCTAACTAGTGTCACAGGAATGGTTCAAAACATAGTCAGTAAGAAGAGTCAGTCCTCTTGTACTTAAGTCGGCATTGTGCCCTTTTCAATTTAATTCCTATGCAATTACTGTGTTTCATCGTCAATAAGAGGGTCAGAGGGATACAGTAAACATGAAGTCAAGCATCGGAATCTATAACTAGTGTCACAGGAACGGTTCATAACATAGTCAGAAAGAAGAGGCAGTCTTCTTGTACTTAAGTCGTCATTGTGCCTTTTGTATTTAATTCGGATGCAGATTCTGTGTTTCATCGTCAATAAGGTCAGAGGGATACAGTAAACCTGAAGTGAAGCATCGGAATCTATAAATAGTGTCACAGGAATAGTTCAAAACATAGTCACTAAGAACAGTCTTCTTGTACTTAAGTCGGCATTGTGCATTTTGTATTTAATTCCGATGCAGTTTCTGTGTTTCATCGTCAATAAGAAGGTTTAAGAGATACAGTAAACCTAAAGTGAAGCATCGGAATCTATAACTAGTGTCACAGGAATGGTTCAAAACATTGACTGTAAGAAGAGTCAGTCTTCTTGTACTTAAGTCGTCATTGTGTCCTTTTCAATTTAATTCCGATGCAATTACTGAGTTTTATCGTCAATAAGAAGGTCAGAAGGATACAGTAAACCTGAAGTGAAGCATCGGATTCTCGAACTAGTGTCACAGGATTGGTTCAAAACATAGCCAGTTAGAAGATAGAGTCTTCTTGTACTTAAGACGGCATTGTGCATTTTGTAATTAATTCCGATGCAATATCTGTGTTTCATCGTCAATTACAAGGTCCAAGGGATACAGTAAACCTGAAGTGAAGCATCGGAATCTGTAACTAGCGCCACAGGAATGGTTCAAATCAGAGACAGTATGAAGTGTCTGTCTTCTTGTACTTAAGTCTGCATTGTGCATTTCCTATTTAATTCCGATGCAATTTCTGTGTTTCATGGTCAATGAGAAGGTCAGAAGAGAAGAATCGGAATCCATAACTAGTGTCACACGAATGGTTTAAAACATAGACAGTAGGAATAGTCAGTCTACTTGTACTTAAGTCGGCATTGTGCCTTTTGTATTTGATTCGGATGCAATTTCTGTGTTTCATCGTCAATAAGAAGGTCGGAAGGATACAGTAAACCAGAAGTGAGGCATCGGAATCTATAACTAGTGTCACAGGAATGGTTCAAAACATAGACAGTAAGAAGAGTCAGTCACGCGTAGTTAAGTCGGCATTGTGCCTTTTGTATTTAATTCCGATGTAATTTCTGTGTTTCATCGTCAATAAGAAGGTCCAAGGGATACAGTACACCTGAAGTGAAGCATCGGAATCTATAACTGGTGTCACAGGAATGCTTCAAAACATAGACAGTAAGAAGAGTCAGTCTTCTTGTACTTAAGTCGGCATTATGCATTTTGTATTTAATTCCGATGCAATTTCTGTGTTTCATCGTCAATAAGAAGGTTCAAGAGATACAGTAAACCTGAAGTGAAGCATCGGAATCTATAACTAGTGTCACAGGAATGGTTCAAAACATTGACAGTAAGAAGAGTCAGTCTTCTTGTACTTAAGTCGGCATTGTGCCCTTTTCAATTTAATTCCTATGCAATTACTGTGTTTCATCGTCAATAAGAAGGTCAGAGGGATACAGTAAACCTGAAGTGAAGCATCGGAACCTCTAACTAGCGTCACAGGAATGGTTCAAAACATAGTCAGTAAGAAGAGTCAGTCCTCTTGTACTTAAGTCGGCATTGTGCCTTTTGTATTTAATTCCGATGCAATATCTGTGTTTCATCGTTAATAAGAAGGTCCAAGGGATACAGTAAACCTGAAGTGAAGCATCGGAATCTGAAACTAGCGTCACAGGAATGGTTCAAATCATAGACAGTAGGAAGAGTCAGTCTTCATGTACTTAAGTCGGCATTGTGACTTTTCTTTTTAATTCTGTTGAAATTTCGAAGTTTCATCGTCAATAAGAGGGTCAGAGGGATGCAGTAAACCTGAAGTCAAGCATCGGAATCTATAACTAGTGTCACAGGAACAATTCATAACATAGTCAGAAAGAAGAGGCAGTCTTCTTGTACTTAAGACGTCATTGTGCCTTTTGTATTTAATTCGGATGCAGATTCTGTGTTTCATCGTCAATAAGGTCAGAGGGATACAGTAAACCTGAAGTGAAGCATCGGAATCTGTAACTAGCGCCACAGGAATGGTTCAAATCATAGACAGTATGAAGTGTCTGTCTTCTTGTACTTAAGTCTGCATTGTGCATTTTCTATTTAATTCCGATGCAATTTCTGTGTTTCATGGTCAATGAGAAGGTCAGAAGAGAAGACTCGGAATCTATAACTAGTGTCACACGAATGGTTTAAAACATAGACAGTAGGAATAGTCAGTCTACTTGTACTAAAGTCGGCATTGTGCCTTTTGTATTTAATTCGGATGCAATTTCTGTGTTTCATCGTCAATAAGAAGGTCGGAAGGATACAGTAAACCAGAAGTGAGGCATCGGAATCTATAACTAGTGTCACAGGAATGGTTCAAATCATAGTCAGATAGAATAGTCAGTCTTCTTGTACTTAAGTCGGCATTGTGCATTTTGTATTTAATTCCGATCCTGCTTCTGTGTTTCATCGGCAATAAGAAGGTCCAAGGGATACAGTAAACCTGAAGTGAAGCATCAGAATATATAACTAGTGTCACAGGAATGGTTCAAAACATAGACAGTAAGAAGAGTCAGTCACGCGTAGTTAAGTCGGCATTGTGCCTTTTGTATTTAATTCCGATGTAATTTCTGTGTTTCATCGTCAATAAGAAGGTCCAAGGGATACAGTACACCTGAAGTGAAGCATCGGAATCTATAACTAGTGTCACAGGAGAGGTTCAAAACTTAGACAGTAGGAAGAGTCAGACTACTTGTACTTAAGTCGGCAATGTGCCTTTTGTATTTAATTCCAACGTAATTTCTGTGTTTCATCGTCAATAAGAAGGTCCAAAGGATGCAGTACACCTGAAGTGAAGCATCGGAATCTATAACTAGTGTCACAGGAATGCTTCAAAACATAGACAGTAAGAAGAGTCAGTCTTCTTGTTCTTAATTCGGCATTGTGCCTTTCGTATTTAATTCCGATGCGATTTCTGTGTTTCATCGTCAATAAAAAGGTCCAAGGGATACAGTAAACCTGAAGTGAAGCATCGGAGTCTATAACTAGTGTCACTGGGATGGTTCAAAACATAGTTAGTAGGAAGAGTCAGTCTTCTTGTACTTAAGTCTGCATTGTGCCTTTATATTTAATTCCGATGCAATATCTGTGTTCCATCGTCAATAAGAAGGTCAGAGGGATACAGTAAACCTGAAGTGCAGCATCGGAATCTATTACTAGTGTCACAGGAATGGTTCAAAACATAGTCTGTAAGAATTGTCAGTCTACTTGTACTTAAGTCGGCACTGTGCCTTTTGGATTTAATTCCGATGCAATTTGTGTGTTTCATCGTGAATAAGAAGGTCTAAGGGATACAGTAAACCTGAAGTGAAGCATCGCAATCTATAACTAGTGTCACTGGAATGGTTCAAAACATAGTCAGAAAGAAGAGTCAGTCTTCTTGTACTTAAGTCGGCATTGTGCCTTTTGTATTTAATTCCGATGTAATATCTGTGTTTCATCGTCAATAAGAAGATCCAAGGGATACAGTACACCTGAAGTGAAGCATCGGAATCTATAACTAGTGTCACAGGAATGGGTCAAAAGCATAGTCAGTAAGAAGAGTCAGTTTTCTTGTACTTAAGTCGGCATTGTGCCTTTTCTATTTAATTCCGATGCAATTTCTGTGTTTCATCGTCAATAAGAAGGTAGGCGGTATACAGTAAACCTGAAGTGAAGCATCGGAATGTATAACTAGTGTAGCAGGAATGGTTCAAAACATAGACACGGGAAGAGTCAGACTTCATGTACTTAAGTCGGCATTCTGCCGTTTCTATTTAATTCCGATGCAATTTCTGTGGTTCGTCGTCAAAAAGAAGGTCCAAGGGATACAGTAAATCTGAAGTGAAGCATCGGAATCTATAACTAGTGTCACAGGAATGGTTCAAAGCATAGACAGTAAGAAAAGACCGTCTTCTTGTACTTAAGTCGGCATTGTGCCTTTTGTATTTAATTCCGATGCAATTTCTGTGTTTCATCGTCGATAATAAGATCCAAGGGATACAGTAAACCTGAAGTGAAGCATCGGAATCTATAACTAGTGTCACAGGAATTGTTCAAAACATAGACAGTAAGAAGAGTCAGTCTTCTTGTACTTAAGTCGGCTTTGTGCCTTTTGTGTTTAATTCCGATGCCATTTCTGTGTTTCATCGTCAATAAGAAGGTCCAAGGGATACAGTAAACCTGACGTGAAGCATCGGAATCTATAACTAGTGTCACAGGAATGGTTCAAAACATAGACAGTAAGAAGAATCAGTCTTCTTGTACTTAAGTCGGCATTGTGCCTTTTGTATTTAATTCCGAAGCAATTTCTCTGTTTCATCGTCAATAGGAAGCTCAGAGGGATACAGTAAACCTGAAGTGAAGCATCGGAATCTATAACTAGTGTCACAGGAATGGTTCAAAACATAGACAGTAGGATGAGTCAGTCTTCTTGTTCTTAAGTCGGCATTGTGCCTTTTGTATTTAATTCCGATGCAATATCTGTGTTCCATCGTCAATAAGAAGGTCAGAGGGACACAGTAAACCTGTAGTGAAGCATTGGAATCAATAACTAGTGTCCCAGGAATGTTTCAAAACATAGTCAGTAAGAAGAGTCAGTCTTCTTGTACTTAAGTCGGCATTGTGCCTTTTGTATTTAATTCCGATGCAATTTCTGTTTTTTAGCTTTAATAAGAAGGTCCAAGGGATACAGTAAACCTGAAGTGAAGCATCGCAATCTATAACTAGTGTCACAGGAATGGTTCAAAACATAGTCAGTAAGAAGAGTCTGTCTTCTTGTACTTAAGTCGGCATTGTGCCTTTTCTATTCAATTCCGATGCAATTTCTGTGTTTCATCATCAATAAGAAGGTCAGAGGTATACAGTAAACCTGAAGTGAAGCATAGGAATCTATAACTAGTGTAACAGGAATGGTCCAAAACATAGACACGGGAAGAGTCAGTCTTATTGTACTTAAGTAGGCATTGTGCCTTTTCTATTTAATTCCGATGCAATTTCTGTGTTTCGTCTTCAATAAGAAGGTCCAAGGGATACAGTAAATCTAAAGTGAAGCATCGGAATCTATAACTAGTGGCACAGGAATGGTTCAAAACATAGACAGTAAGAAGAGTCAGTCTTCTCGTAACTTAAGTCGGCATTGTGCCTTTTGTATTTATCTCCGATGCCATTTCTGTGTTTCGTCGTCAATAAGAAGGTCCAAGGGATACAGTAAACCTGAAGTGAAGCATCGGAATCTATAACTAGTGTCACACGAAAGGTTCAAAACATAGACAGTAAGAAGAATCAGTCTTCTCGTAACTTAAGTCGGCATTGTGCCTTTTCTATTTAATTCCGATGCAATTTCTATGTTTCATCATCAATAAGAAGGTCAGAGGGATACAGTAAACCTGAAATGAAGCATCGGAGTCTATAACTAGTGTCACAGGGATGGTTCAAAACATAGTCAGTAGGAAGAGTCAGCCTTCTTGTACTTAAGTCGGCATTGCGCCTTTATATTTAATTCCGATGCAATATCTGTGTTCCATCGTCAGTAAGAAGGTCAGAGGGATACAGTAAACCTGAAGTGAAGCATCGGAATCTATAACTAGTGTCACAGGAATGGTTCAAAACATAGTCAGTAAGAAGAGTCAGTCTACTTGTACTTAAGTCGGCATTGTGCCTTTTGTATTTAATTCCGATGCAATTTCTGTGTTTCATCGTCAATAAGAAGGTCCAAGGGATACAGTAAACCAGAAGTGAAGCATCGCAATCTATTACTAGTGTCACAGGAATGGTTCAAAACATAGTCAGTAAGAAGAGTCAGTCTTCTTGTACTTAAGTCGGCATTGTGCCTTTTCTATTTAATTCCGATGCAATTTCTGTGGTTCGTCGTCAAAAAGATGGTCCAAGGGATACAGTAAATCTGAAGTGAAGCATCGAAATCTGTAGCTAGTGTCACAGGAATGGTTCAAAACATAGACAGTAAGAGGAGACAGTCTTCTTGTACTTAAGTCGGCATTGTGCCCTTTGTATTTAATTGCGATGCAATTTCTGTGTTTCATCGTCGATAATAAGATCCAAGGGATACAGTAAACCTGAAGTGAAGCATCGGAATCTATAACTAGTGTCACAGGAATTGTTCAAAACGTAGACAGTAAGAAGAGTCAGTCTTCTTGTACTTAAGTCGGCATTGTGCCTTTTGTATTTAATTCCGATGCCATTTCTGTGTTTCATCGTCAATAAGAAGGTCCAAGGGATACAGTAAACCTTACGTGAAGCATCGGAATCTATAACTAGTGTCACAGGAATGGTTCAAAACATCAGTCTTCTTGTACTTAAGTCGGCATTGTGCCTTTTCTATTTAATTCCGATGCAATTTCTGTGTTTCATCGTCAATAAGAAGGTCAGAGGTATACAGTAAACCTGAAATGAAGCATAGGAATCTATAACTAGTGTAACAGGAATGGTTCAAAACATAGACACGGGACGAGTCAGTCTTCTTGTACTTAAGTAGGCATTGTGCATTTTCTATTTAATTCCGATGCAATTTCTGTGTTTCGTCTTCAATAAGAAGGTCCAGGGGATACAGTAAATCTGAAGTGAAGCATCGGAATCTATAGCTAGTGGCACAGGAATGATTCAAAACATAGACAGTAAGAAGAGTCAGTCTTATTGTACTTAAGTCGGCATTGTGCCTTTTGTATTTATTTCCGATGCCATTTCTGTGTTTCGTCGTCATTAAGAAGGTCCTAGGGATACAGTAAACTTGAAGTGAAGCATCGGAATCTATAACTAGTGTCACAGGAAAGGTTCAAAACATAGACAGTAAGAAGAATCAGTCTTCATGTACTTAAGTCGGCATTGTGCCTTTTGTATTTAATTCCGATGCAATATCTGTGTTTCATCGTCAATAAGAAGGTCCAAGGGATGCAGTAAACCTGAAGTGAAGCAACGGAATCTGTAACTAGCGTCACAGGAATGGTTCAAATCATAGACAGTAAGAAGAGTCTGTCTTCTTGTACTTAAGTCGGCATTGTGCCTTTTGTATTTAATTCCGATGTAATTTCTGTGTTTCATCGTCAATAAGAAGATCCAAGGGATACAGTACACCTGAAGTGAAGCATTGGAAACCATAACTAGTGTCACAGGAATATTTCAAACATAGACAGTAGGAAGAGTCAGGCTAATTGTACTTAAGTCGGCATTGTGCCTTTTGTATTTATTTCGGATGTAATTTCTGTGTTACATCGCCAATAAGAAGGACCAAGGGATACAGTAAACCTGAAGTGAGGCATCAGAATCTATAACTAGTGTCACAGGAATGGTTCAAATCATAGTCAGTAAGAATTGTCAGTCTACTTGTACTTAAGTCGGCATTGTGCCTTTTGTATTTAATTCCGATGCAATTTGTGTGTTTCATCGTCAATAAGATGGTCTAAGGGATACAGTAAACCTGAAGTGAAGCATCGCAATCTATAACTAGTGTCACTGGAATGGTTCAAACATAGTCAGAAAGAAGAGTCAGTCTTCTTGTACTTAAGTCGGCATTGTGCCTTTTGTATTTAATTCCGATTCAATTTCTGTGTTTCATCGTCAATAAGGAGGTCAGAGGGATACAGTAAACCTGAAGTGAAGCATCATAATCCATAAATAGTGTCACTGGATTGGTTCAAAACATAGACAGTAAGAAGAGTCAGTTTTCTTGTACATAAGTCGGCATTGGGCCTTTTCTATTTAATTCCGATGCAATTTCTGTGTTTCATCGTCAATAAGAAGGTAGGAGGTATACAGTAAACCTGAAGTGAAGCATCGGAATCTATAACTAGTGTAGCAGGAATGGTTCAAAACATAGACACGGGAAGAGTCAGTCTTCTTGTACTTAAGTCGGCATTGTGCCGTTTCTATTTAATTCCGATGCAATTTCTGTGGTTCGTCGTCTAAAAGAAGGTCCAAGGGATACAGTAAATCTGAAGTGAAGCATCAGAATCTATAACTAGTGTCACAGGAATGGTTCAAAACATAGACAGTAAGAGGAGACCGTCTTCTTGTACTTAAGTCGGCATTGTGCCTTTTGTATTTAATTCCGATGCAATTTCTGTGTTTCATCGTCGATAATAAGATCCAAGGGATACAGTAAACCTGAAGTGAAGCATCGGAATCTATAACTAGTGTCACAGGAATTGTTCAAAACATAGACAGTAAGAAGAGTCAGTCTTCTTGTACTTTAGTCGGCATTGTGCCTTTTGTATTTAATTCCGATGCCATTTCTGTGTTTCATCGTCAATAAGATGGTCCAAGGGATACAGTAAACCTGACGTGAAGCATCGGAATCTATAACTAGTGTCACAGGAATGGTTCAAAACATAGACAGTAAGAAGAATCAGTCTTCTTGTACTTAAGTCGGCATTGTGCCTTTTGTATTTAATTCCGATGCAATTTCTGTGTTTCATCGTCAATAGGAAGCTCAGAGGGATACAGTAAACCTGAAGTGAAGCATCGGAATCTATAACTAGTGTCACAGGAATGGTTCAAAACATAGACAGTAGGATGAGTCAGTCTTCTTGTTCTTAAGTCGGCATCGTGCCTTTTGTATTTAATTCCGATGCAATATCTGTGTTCCATCGTCAATAAGAAGGTCAGAGGGACACAGTAAACCTGTAGTGAAGCATCGGAATCAATAACTAGTGTCCCAGAAATGTTTCAAAACATAGTCAGTAAGAAGAGTCAGTCTTCTTGTACTTAAGTCGGCATTGTGCCTTTTGTATTTAATTCCGATGCAATTTCTGTGTTTCAGCGTCAATAAGAAGGTCCAAGGGATACAGTAAACCTGAAGTGAAGCATCGGAATCTATAACTAGTGTGACAGGAATGGTTCAAACATAGTTAATAAGAAGAGTCTGTCTTCTTGTACTTAAGTCGGCATTGTGCCTTTTCTATTTAATTCCGATGCAAGTTCTGTGTTTCATCATCAATAAGAAGGTCAGAGGTATACAGTAAACCTGAAGTGAAGCATAGGAATCTATAACTAGTGTAACAGGAATGGTTCAAAACATAGACACGGGAAGAGTCAGTCTTCTTGTACTTAAGTAGGCATTGTGCCTTTTCTATTTCATTCCGAAGCAATTTCTGTGTTTCGTCTTCAATAAGAAGGTCCAAGGGATACAGTAAATCTGAAGTGAAGCATCGGAATCTATAACTAGTGGCACAGGAATGGTTCAAAACATAGACAGTAAGAAGAGTCAGTCTTCTCGTAACTTAAGTCGGCATTGTGCCTTTTGTATTTATTTCCGATGCCATTTCTGTGTTTCGTCGTCAATAAGAAGGTCAGAGGGATACAGTAAACCTGAAGTGAAGCATCGGAATCTATAACTAGTGTCACACGAAAGGTTCAAAACATAGACAGTAAGAAGAATCAGTCTTCATGTACTTAAGTCGGCATTGTGCCTTTTGTATTTAATTCCGATGCAATATCTGTGTTTCATCGTCATTAAGAAGGTCCAAGGGATGCAGTAAACCTGACGTGAAGCAACGGAATCTGTAACTACGTCACAGGAATGGTTCAAATCATAGACAGTAAGAAGAGTCTGTCTTCTTGTACTTAAGTCGGCATTGTGCCTTTTGTATTTAATTCCGATGTAATTTCTGTGTTTCATCGTCAATAAAAGGATCTAAGGGATACAGTAAACCTGAAGTGAAGCATCGGAAGCTCTACCTAGTGTCACAGGATCGGTTCAAATCATAGACAGTATGAAGAGTCAGTCTTCTTGTACTTATGTCTGCATTGTGCCTTTTCTATTTAATTCCGATGCAATTTCTATGTTTCACCATCAATAAGAAGGTCAGAGGGATACAGTAAACCTGAAATGAAGCATCGGAGTCAATAACTAGTGTCACAGGGATGGTTCAAAACATAGTCAGTAGGAAGAGTCAGTCTTCTTGTACTTAAGTCGGCACTGTGCCTTTATATTTAATTCCGATGCAATATCTGTGTTCCATCGTCAGTAAGAAGGTCAGAGGGATTCAGTAAACCTGAAGTGAAGCATCGGAATCTATAACTAGTGTCACAGGAATGGTTCAAAACATAGTCAGTAAGAAGAGTCAGTCTACTTGTACTTAAGTCGGCATTGTGCCTTTTGTATTTAATTCCGATGCAATTTCTGTGTTTCATCGTCAATAAGAAGGTCCAAGGGATACAGTAAACCAGAAGTGAAGCATCGAAATCTATTACTAGTGTCACAGGAATGGTTCAAACATAGTCAGTAAGAAGAGTCAGTCTTCTTGTACTTAAGTCGGCATTGTGCCTTTTCTATTTAATTCCGATGCAATTTCTGTGGTTCGTCGTCAAAAAGAAGGTCCAAGGGATACACTAAATCTGAAGTGAAGCATCGGAATCTATAGCTAGTGTCACAGGAATGGTTCAAAACATAGACAGTAAGAGGAGACAGTCTTCTTGTATTTAAGTCGGCATTGTGCCTTCTGTATTTAATTCCGATGCAATTTCTGTGTTTCATCGTCAATAAGAAGGTAGGAGGTATACAGTAAACCTGAAGTGAAGCATCGGAATCTATAACTAGTGTAGCAGGAATGGTTCAAAACATAGACACGGGAAGAGTCAGTCTTCTTGTACTTAAGTCGGCATTGTGCCGTTTCTATTTAATTCCGATGCAATTTCTGTGGTTCGTCGTCAAAAAGAAGGTCCAAGGGATACAGTAAATCTCAAGTGAAGCGTCGGAATCTATAACTAGTGTCACAGGAATGGTTCAAAACATAGACAGTAAGAGGAGACCGTCTTCTTGTACTTAAGTCGGCATTGTGCCTTTTGTATTTAATTCCGATGCAATTTCTGTGTTTCATCGTCGATAATAAGATCCAAGGGATACAGTAAACCTGAAGTGAAGCATCGGAATCTATAACTAGTGTCACAGGAATTGTACAAAACATAGACAGTAAGAAGAGTCAGTCTTCTTGTACTTTAGTCGGCGTTGTGCCTTTTGTATTTAATTCCGATGCCATTTCTGTGTTTCATCGTCAATAAGAAGGTCCAAGGGATACAGTAAACCTGACGTGAAGCATCGGAATCTATAACTAGTGTCACAGGAATGGTTCAAAACAGAGACAGTAAGAAAAATCAGTCTTCTTGTACTTAAGTCGGCATTGTGCCTTTTGTATTTAATTCCGATGCAATTTCTGTGTTTCATCGTCAATAGGAAGCTCAGAGGGATACAGTAAACCTGAAGTGAAGCATCGGAATCTATAACTAGTGTCACAGGAATGGTTCAAAGCATAGACAGTAGGATGAGTCAGTCTTCTTGTTCTTAAGTCGGCATCGTGCCTTTTGTATTTAATTCCGATGCAATATCTGTGTTCCATCGTCAATAAGAAGGTCAGAGGGACACAGTAAACCTGTAGTGAAGCATCGGAATCAATAACTAGTGTCCCAGGAATGTTTCAAAACATAGTCAGTAAGAAGAGTCAGTCTTCTTGTACTTAAGTCGGCATTGTGCCTTTTGTATTTAATTCCGATGCAATTTCTGTGTTTCAGCGTCAATAAGAAGGTCCAAGGGATACAGTAAACCTGAAGTGAAGCATCGGAATCTATAACTAGTGTGACAGGAATGGTTCAAAACATAGTTAATTAGAAGAGTCTGTCTTTTTGTACTTAAGTGGGCATTGTGCCTATTCTATTTAATTCCGATGCAAGTTCTGTGTTTCATCATCAATAAGAAGGTCAGAGGTATACAGTAAACCTGAAGTGAAGCATAGGAATCTATAACTAGTGTAACAGGAATGGTTCAAAACATAGACACGGGAAGAGTCAGTCTTCTTGTACTTAAGTAGGCATTGTGCCTTTTCTATATCATTCCGAAGCAATTTCTGTGTTTCGTCTTCAATAAGAAGGTCCAAGGGATACAGTAAATCTGAAGTGAAGCATCGGAATCTATAACTAGTGGCACAGGAATGGTTCAAAACATAGACAGTAAGAAGAGTCAGTCTTCTCGTAACTTAAGTCGGCATTGTGCCTTTTGTATTTATTTCCGATGCCATTTCTGTGTTTCGTCGTCAATAAGAAGGTCAGAGGGATACAGTAAACCTGAAGTGAAGCATCGGAATCTATAACTAGTGTCACACGAAAGGTTCAAAACATAGACAGTAAGAAGAATCAGTCTTCATGTACTTAAGTCGGCATTGTGCCTTTTGTATTTAATTCCGATGCAATATCTGTGTTTCATCGTCATTAAGAAGGTCCAAGGGATGCAGTAAACCTGAAGTGAAGCAACGGAATCTGTAACTACGTCACAGGAATGGTTCAAATCATAGACAGTAAGAAGAGTCTGTCTTCTTGTACTTAAGTCGGCATTGTGCCTTTTGTATTTAATTCCGATGTAATTTCTGTGTTTCATCGTCAATAAAAGGATCCAAGGGATACAGTAAACCTGAAGTGAAGCATCGGAAGCTCTACCTAGTGTCACAGGATCGGTTCAAATCATAGACAGTATGAAGAGTCAGTCTTCTTGTACTTATGTCTGCATTGTGCCTTTTCTATTTAATTCCGATGCAATTTCTATGTTTCACCATCAATAAGAAGGTCAGAGGGATACAGTAAACCTGAAATGAAGCATCGGAGTCTATAACTAGTGTCACAGGGATGGTTCAAAACATAGTCAGTAGGAAGAGTCAGTCTTCTTGTACTTAAGTCGGCACTGTGCCTTTATATTTAATTCCGATGCAATATCTGTGTTCCATCGTCAGTAAGAAGGTCAGAGGGATACAGTAAACCTGAAGTGAAGCATCGGAATCTATAACTAGTGTCACAGGAATGGTTCAAAACATAGTCAGTAAGAAGAGTCAGTCTACTTGTACTTAAGTCGGCATTGTGCCTTTTGTATTTAATTCCGATGCAATTTCTGTGTTTCATCGTCAATAAGAAGGTCCAAGGGATACAGTAAACCAGAAGTGAAGCATCGAAATCTATTACTAGTGTCACAGGAATGGTTCAAACATAGTCAGTAAGAAGAGTCAGTCTTCTTGTACTTAAGTCGGCATTGTGCCTTTTCTATTTAATTCCGATGCAATTTCTGTGGTTCGTCGTCAAAAAGAAGGTCCAAGGGATACACTAAATCTGAAGTGAAGCATCGGAATCTATAGCTAGTGTCACAGGAATGGTTCAAAACATAGACAGTAAGAGGAGACAGTCTTCTTGTATTTAAGTCGGCATTGTGCCTTCTGTATTTAATTCCGATGCAATTTCTGTGTTTCATCGTCAATAAGAAGGTAGGAGGTATACAGTAAACCTGAAGTGAAGCATCGGAATCTATAACTAGTGTAGCAGGAATGGTTCAAAACATAGACACGGGAAGAGTCAGTCTTCTTGTACTTAAGTCGGCATTGTGCCGTTTCTATTTAATTCCGATGCAATTTCTGTGGTTCGTCGTCAAAAAGAAGGTCCAAGGGATACAGTAAATCTCAAGTGAAGCGTCGGAATCTATAACTAGTGTCACAGGAATGGTACAAAACATAGACAGTAAGAGGAGACCGTCTTCTTGTACTTAAGTCGGCATTGTGCCTTTTGTATTTAATTCCGATGCAATTTCTGTGTTTCATCGTCGATAATAAGATCCAAGGGATACAGTAAACCTGAAGTGAAGCATCGGAATCTATAACTAGTGTCACAGGAATTGTACAAAACATAGACAGTAACAAGAGTCAGTCTTCTTGTACTTTAGTCGGCGTTGTGCCTTTTGTATTTAATTCCGATGCCATTTCTGTGTTTCATCGTCAATAAGAAGGTCCAAGGGATACAGTAAACCTGACGTGAAGCATCGGAATCTATAACTAGTGTCACAGGAATGGTTCAAAACAGAGACAGTAAGAAGAATCAGTCTTCTTGTACTTAAGTCGGCATTGTGCCTTTTGTATTTAATTCCGATGCAATTTCTGTGTTTCATCGTCAATAGGAAGCTCAGAGGGATACAGTAAACCTGAAGTGAAGCATCGGAATCTATAACTAGTGTCACAGGAATGGTTCAAAGCATAGACAGTAGGATGAGTCAGTCTTCTTGTCCTTAAGTCGGCATCGTGCCTTTTGTATTTAATTCCGATGCAATATCTGTGTTCCATCGTCAATAAGAAGGTCAGAGGGACACAGTAAACCTGTAGTGAAGCATCGGAATCAATAACTAGTGTCCCAGGAATGTTTCAAAACATAGTCAGTAAGAAGAGTCAGTCTTCTTGTACTTAAGTCGGCATTGTGCCTTTTGTATTTCATTCCGATGCAATTTCTGTGTTTCAGCGTCAATAAGAAGGTCCAAGGGATACAGTAAACCTGAAGTGAAGCATCGGAATCTATAACTAGTGTGACAGGAATGGTTCAAAACATAGTTAATAAGAAGAGTCTGTCTTCTTGTACTTAAGTGGGCATTGTGCCTATTCTATTTAATTCCGATGCAAGTTCTGTGTTTCATCATCAATAAGAAGGTCAGAGGTATACAGTAAACCTGAAGTGAAGCATAGGAATCTATAACTAGTGTAACAGGAATGGTTCAAAACATAGACACGGGAAGAGTCAGTCTTCTTGTACTTAAGTAGGCATTGTGCCTTTTCTATTTCATTCCGAAGCAATTTCTGTGTTTCGTCTTCAATAAGAAGGTCCAAGGGATACAGTAAATCTGAAGTGAAGCATCGGAATCTATAACTAGTGGCACAGGAATGGTTCAAAACATAGACAGTAAGCTGAGTCAGTCTTCTCGTAACTAAAGTCGGCATTGTGCCTTTTGTATTTATTTCCGATGCCATTTCTGTGTTTCGTCGTCAATAAGAAGGTCAGAGGGATACAGTAAACCTGAAGTGAAGCATCGGAATCTATAACTAGTGTCACACGAAAGGTTCAAAACATAGACAGTAAGAAGAATCAGTCTTCATGTACTTAAGTCGGCATTGTGCCTTTTGTATTTAATTCCGATGCAATATCTGTGTTTCATCGTCATTAAGAAGGTCCAAGGGATGCAGTAAACCTGAAGTGAAGCAACGGAATCTGTAACTACGTCACAGGAATGGTTCAAATCATAGACAGTAAGAAGAGTCTGTCTTCTTGTACTTAAGTCGGCATTGTGCCTTTTGTATTTAATTCCGATGTAATTTCTGTGTTTCATCGTCAATAAAAGGATCCAAGGGATACAGTAAACCTGAAGTGAAGCATCGGAAGCTCTACCTAGTGTCACAGGATCGGTTCAAATCATAGACAGTATGAAGAGTCAGTCTTCTTGTACTTAAGTCTGCATTGTGGCTTTTCTATTTAATTCCGATGCAATTTCTATGTTTCACCATCAATAAGAAGGTCAGAGGGATACAGTAAACCTGAAATGAAGCATCGGAGTCTATAACTAGTGTCACAGGGATGGTTCAAAACATAGTCAGTAGGAAGAGTCAGTCTTCTTGTACTTAAGTCGGCACTGTGCCTTTATATTTAATTCCGATGCAATATCTGTGTTCCATCGTCAGTAAGAAGGTCAGAGGGATACAGTAAACCTGAAGTGAAGCATCGGAATCTATAACTAGTGTCACAGGAATGGTTCAAAACATAGTCAGTAAGAAGAGTCAGTCTACTTGTACTTAAATCGGCATTGTGCCTTTTGTATTTAATTCCGATGCAATTTCTGTGTTTCATCGTCAATAAGAAGGTCCAAGGGATACAGTAAACCAGAAGTGAAGCATCGAAATCTATTACTAGTGTCACAGGAATGGTTCAAACATAGTCAGTAAGAAGAGTCAGTCTTCTTGTACTTAAGTCGGCATTGTGCCTTTTCTATTTAATTCCGATGCAATTTCTGTGGTTCGTCGTCAAAAAGAAGGTCCAAGGGATACACTAAATCTGAAGTGAAGCATCGGAATCTATAGCTAGTGTCACAGGAATGGTTCAAAACATAGACAGTAAGAGGAGACAGTCTTCTTGTATTTAAGTCGGCATTGTGCCTTCTGTATTTAATTCCGATGCAATTTCTGTGTTTCATCGTCAATAAGAAGGTAGGAGGTATACAGTAAACCTGAAGTGAAGCATCGGAATCTATAACTAGTGTAGCAGGAATGGTTCAAAACATAGAGACGGGAAGAGTCAGTCTTCTTGTACTTAAGTCGGCATTGTGCCGTTTCTATTTAATTCCGATGCAATTTCTGTGGTTCGTCGTCAAAAAGAAGGTCCAAGGGATACAGTAAATCTCAAGTGAAGCGTCGGAATCTATAACTAGTGTCACAGGAATGGTTCAAAACATAGACAGTAAGAGGAGACCGTCTTCTTGTACTTAAGTCGGCATTGTGCCTTTTGTATTTAATTCCGATGCAATTTCTGTGTTTCATCGTCGATAATAAGATCCAAGGGATACAGTAAACCTGAAGTGAAGCATCGGAATCTATAACTAGTGTCACAGGAATTGTACAAAACATAGACAGTAAGAAGAGTCAGTCTTCTTGTACTTTAGTCGGCGTTGTGCCTTTTGTATTTAATTCCGATGCCATTTCTGTGTTTCATCGTCAATAAGAAGGTCCAAGGGATACAGTAAACCTGACGTGAAGCATCGGAATCTATAACTAGTGTCACAGGAATGGTTCAAAACAGAGACAGTAAGAAGAATCAGTCTTCTTGTACTTAAGTCGGCATTGTGCCTTTTGTATTTAATTCCGATGCAATTTCTGTGTTTCATCGTCAATAGGAAGCTCAGAGGGATACAGTAAACCTGAAGTGAAGCATCGGAATCTATAACTAGTGTCACAGGAATGGTTCAAAGCATTGACAGTAGGATGAGTCAGTCTTCTTGTTCTTAAGTCGGCATCGTGCCTTTTGTATTTAATTCCGATGCAATATCTGTGTTCCATCGTCAATAAGAAGGTCAGAGGGACACAGTAAACCTGTAGTGAAGCATCGGAATCAATAACTAGTGTCCCAGGAATGTTTCAAAACATAGTCAGTAAGAAGAGTCAGTCTTCTTGTACTTAAGTCGGCATTGTGCCTTTTGTATTTAATTCCGATGCAATTTCTGTGTTTCAGCGTCAATAAGAAGGTCCAAGGGATACAGTAAACCTGAAGTGAAGCATCGGAATCTATAACTAGTGTGACAGGAATGGTTCAAAACATAGTTAATAAGAAGAGGCTGTCTTCTTGTACTTAAGTGGGCATTGTGCCTATTCTATTTAATTCCGATGCAAGTTCTGTGTTTCATCATCAATAAGAAGGTCAGAGGTATACAGTAAACCTGAAGTGAAGCATAGGAATCTATAACTAGTGTAACAGGAATGGTTCAAAACATAGACACGGGAAGAGTCAGTCTTCTTGTACTTAAGTAGGCATTGTGCCTTTTCTATTTCATTCCGAAGCAATTTCTGTGTTTCGTCTTCAATAAGAAGGTCCAAGGGATACAGTAAATCTGAAGTGAAGCATCGGAATCTATAACTAGTGGCACAGGAATGGTTCAAAACATAGACAGTAAGAAGAGTCAGTCTTCTCGTAACTTAAGTCGGCATTGTGCCTTTTGTATTTATTTCCGATGCCATTTCTGTGTTTCGTCGTCAATAAGAAGGTCAGAGGGATACAGTAAACCTGAAGTGAAGCATCGGAATCTATAACTAGTGTCACACGAAAGGTTCAAAACATAGACAGTAAGAAGAATCAGTCTTCATGTACTTAAGTCGGCATTGTGCCTTTTGTATTTAATTCCGATGCAATATCTGTGTTTCATCGTCATTAAGAAGGTCCAAGGGATGCAGTAAACCTGAAGTGAAGCAACGGAATCTGTAACTACGTCACAGGAATGGTTCAAATCATAGACAGTAAGAAGAGTCTGTCTTCTTGTACTTAAGTCGGCATTGTGCCTTTTGTATTTAATTCCGATGTAATTTCTGTGTTTCATCGTCAATAAAAGGATCCAAGGGATACAGTAAACCTGAAGTGAAGCATCGGAAGCTCTACCTAGTGTCACAGGATCGGTTCAAATCATAGACAGTATGAAGAGTCAGTCTTCTTGTACTTAAGTCTGCATTGTGCCTTTTCTATTTAATTCCGATGCAATTTCTATGTTTCACCATCAATAAGAAGGTCAGAGGGATACAGTAAACCTGAAATGAAGCATCGGAGTCTATAACTAGTGTCACAGGGATGGTTCAAAACATAGTCAGTAGGAAGAGTCAGTCTTCTTGTACTTAAGTCGGCACTGTGCCTTTATATTTAATTCCGATGCAATATCTGTGTTCCATCGTCAGTAAGAAGGTCAGAGGGATACAGTAAACCTGAAGTGAAGCATCGGAATCTATAACTAGTGTCACAGGAATGGTTCAAAACATAGTCAGTAAGAAGAGTCAGTCTACTTGTACTTAAGTCGGCATTGTGCCTTTTGTATTTAATTCCGATGCAATTTCTGTGTTTCATCGTCAATAAGAAGGTCCAAGGGATACAGTAAACCAGAAGTGAAGCATCGAAATCTATTACTAGTGTCACAGGAATGGTTCAAACATAGTCAGTAAGAAGAGTCAGTCTTCTTGTACTTAAGTCGGCATTGTGCCTTTTCTATTTAATTCCGATGCAATTTCTGTGGTTTGTCGTCAAAAAGAAGGTCCAAGGGATACACTAAATCTGAAGTGAAGCATCGGAATCTATAGCTAGTGTCACAGGAATGGTTCAAAACATAGACAGTAAGAGGAGACAGTCTTCTTGTATTTAAGTCGGCATTGTGCCTTCTGTATTTAATTCCGATGCAATTTCTGTGTTTCATCGTCAATAAGAAGGTAGGAGGTATACAGTAAACCTGAAGTGAAGCATCGGAATCTATAACTAGTGTAGCAGGAATGGTTCAAAACATAGACACGGGAAGAGTCAGTCTTCTTGTACTTAAGTCGGCATTGTGCCGTTTCTATTTAATTCCGATGCAATTTCTGTGGTTCGTCGTCAAAAAGAAGGTCCAAGGGATACAGTAAATCTCAAGTGAAGCGTCGGAATCTATAACTAGTGTCACAGGAATGGTTCAAAACATAGACAGTAAGAGGAGACCGTCTTCTTGTACTTAAGTCGGCATTGTGCCTTTTGTATTTAATTCCGATGCAATTTCTGTGTTTCATCGTCGATAATAAGATCCAAGGGATACAGTAAACCTGAAGTGAAGCATCGGAATCTATAACTAGTGTCACAGGAATTGTACAAAACATAGACAGTAAGAAGAGTCAGTCTTCTTGTACTTTAGTCGGCGTTGTGCCTTTTGTATTTAATTCCGATGCCATTTCTGTGTTTCATCGTCAATAAGAAGGTCCAAGGGATACAGTAAACCTGACATGAAGCATCGGAATCTATAACTAGTGTCACAGGAATGGTTCAAAACAGAGACAGTAAGAAGAATCAGTCTTCTTGTACTTAAGTCGGCATTGTGCCTTTTGTATTTAATTCCGATGCAATTTCTGTGTTTCATCGTCAATAGGAAGCTCAGAGGGATACAGTAAACCTGAAGTGAAGCATCGGAATCTATAACTTTTGTCACAGGAATGGTTCAAAGCATAGACAGTAGGATGAGTCAGTCTTCTTGTTCTTAAGTCGGCATCGTGCCTTTTGTATTTAATTCCGATGCAATATCTGTGTTCCATCGTCAATAAGAAGGTCAGAGGGACACAGTAAACCTGTAGTGAAGCATCGGAATCAATAACTAGTGTCCCAGGAATGTTTCAAAACATAGTCAGTAAGAAGAGTCAGTCTTCTTGTACTTAAGTCGGCATTGTGCCTTTTGTATTTAATTCCGATGCAATTTCTGTGTTTCAGCGTCAATAAGAAGGTCCAAGGAATACAGTAAACCTGAAGTGAAGCATCGGAATCTATAACTAGTGTGACAGGAATGGTTCAAAACATAGTTAATAAGAAGAGTCTGTCTTCTTGTACTTAAGTGGGCATTGTGCCTATTCTATTTAATTCCGATGCAAGTTCTGTGTTTCATCATCAATAAGAAGGTCAGAGGTATACAGTAAACCTGAAGTGAAGCATAGGAATCTATAACTAGTGTAACAGGAATGGTTCAAAACATAGACACGGGAAGAGTCAGTCTTCTTGTACTTAAGTAGGCATTGTGCCTTTTCTATTTCATTCCGAAGCAATTTCTGTGTTTCGTCTTCAATAAGAAGGTCCAAGGGATACAGTAAATCTGAAGTGAAGCATCGGAATCTATAACTAGTGGCACAGGAATGGTTCAAAACATAGACAGTAAGAAGAGTCAGTCTTCTCGTAACTTAAGTCGGCATTGTGCCTTTTGTATTTATTTCCGATGCCATTTCTGTGTTTCGTCGTCAATAAGAAGGTCAGAGGGATACAGTAAACCTGAAGTGAAGCATCGGAATCTATAACTAGTGTCACACGAAAGGTTCAAAACATAGACAGTAAGAAGAATCAGTCTTCATGTACTTAAGTCGGCATTGTGCCTTTTGTATTTAATTCCGATGCAATATCTGTGTTTCATCGTCATTAAGAAGGTCCAAGGGATGCAGTAAACCTGAAGTGAAGCAAAGGAATCTGTAACTAGCGTCACAGGAATGGTTCAAATCATAGACAGTAAGAAGAGTCTGTCTTCTTGTACTTAAGTCGGCATTGTGCCTTTTGTATTTAATTCCGATGTAATTTCTGTGTTTCATCGTCAATAAAAGGATCCAAGGGATACAGTAAACCTGAAGTGAAGCATCGGAAGCTCTACCTAGTGTCACAGGATCGGTTCAAATCATAGACAGTATGAAGAGTCAGTCTTCTTGTACTTAAGCCTGCATTGTGCCTTTTCTATTTAATTCCGATGCAATTTCTATGTTTCACCATCAATAAGAAGGTCAGAGGGATTCAGTAAACCTGAAATGAAGCATCGGAGTCTATAACTAGTGTCACAGGGATGGTTCAAAACATAGTCAGTAGGAAGAGTCAGTCTTCTTGTACTTAAGTCGGCACTGTGCCTTTATATTTAATTCCGATGCAATATCTGTGTTCCATCGTCAGTAAGAAGGTCAGAGGGATACAGTAAACCTGAAGTGAAGCATCGGAATCTATAACTAGTGTCACAGGAATGGTTCAAAACATAGTCAGTAAGAAGAGTCAGTCTACTTGTACTTAAGTCGGCATTGTGCCTTTTGTATTTAATTCCGATGCAATTTCTGTGTTTCATCGTCAATAAGAAGGTCCAAGGGATACAGTAAACCAGAAGTGAAGCATCGAAATCTATTACTAGTGTCACAGGAATGGTTCAAACATAGTCAGTAAGAAGAGTCAGTCTTCTTGTACTTATGTCGGCATTGTGCCTTTTCTATTTAATTCCGATGCAATTTCTGTGGTTCGTCGTCAAAAAGAAGGTCCAAGGGATACACTAAATCAGAAGTGAAGCATCGGAATCTATAGCTAGTGTCACAGGAATGGTTCAAAACATAGACAGTAAGAGGAGACAGTCTTCTTGTATTTAAGTCGGCATTGTGCCTTCTGTATTTAATTCCGATGCAATTTCTGTGTTTCATCGTCAATAAGAAGGTAGGAGGTATACAGTAAACCTGAAGTGAAGCATCGGAATCTATAACTAGTGTAGCAGGAATGGTTCAAAACATAGACACGGGAAGAGTCAGTCTTCTTGTACTTAAGTCGGCATTGTGCCGTTTCTATTTAATTCCGATGCAATTTCTGTGGTTCGTCGTCAAAAAGAAGGTCCAAGGGATACAGTAAATCTCAAGTGAAGCGTCGGAATCTATAACTAGTGTCACAGGAATGGTTCAAAACATAGACAGTAGGAGGAGACCGTCTTCTTGTACTTAAGTCGGCATTGTGCCTTTTGTATTTAATTCCGATGCAATTTCTGTGTTTCATCGTCGATAATAAGATCCAAGGTATACAGTAAACCTGAAGTGAAGCATCGGAATCTATAACTAGTGTCACAGGAATTGTTCAAAACATAGACAGTAAGAAGAGTCTGTCTTCTTGTACTTAAGTCGGCATTGGGCCTTTTGTATTTAATTCCGATGTAATTTCTGTGTTTCATCGTCGATAATAAGATCCAAGGGATACAGTAAACCTGAAGTGAAGCATCGGAATCTATAACTAGTGTCACAGGAATTGTTCAAAACATAGACAGTAAGAAGAGTCAGTCTTCTTGTACTTAAGTCGGCATTGTGCCTTTTGTATTTAATTCCGATGCCATTTCTGTGTTTCATCGTCAATAAGAAGGTCCAAGGGATACAGTAAACCTTACGTGAAGCATCGGAATCTATAACTAGTGTCACAGGAATGGTTCAAAACATAGACAGTAAGAAGAATCAGTCTTCTTGTACTTAAGTCGGCATTGTGCCTTTTGTATTTAATTCCGATGCAATCTCTGTGTTTCAGCGTCAATAGGAAGCTCAGAGGGATCCAGTAAACCTGAAGTGAAGCATCGGAATCTATAACTAGTGTCACAGGAATGGTTCAAAACATAGCCAGTAGGATGAGTCAGTCTTCTTGTACTTAAGTCGGCATTGTGCCTTTTCTATTTAATTCCGATGCAATTTCTGTGTTTCATCGTCAATAAGAAGGTCAGAGGTATACAGTAAACCTGAAGTGAAGCATAGGAATCTATAACTAGTGTAACAGGATTGGTTCAAAACATAGACACGGGAAGAGTCAGTCTTCTTGTACTTAAGTAGGCATTGTGCATTTTCTATTTAATTCCGATGCAATTTCTGTGTTTCGTCTTCAATAAGAAGGTCCAAGGGTTACACTAAATCTGAAGTGAAGCATCGGAATCTATAACTAGTGGCACAGGAATGGTTCAAAACATAGACAGTAAGAAGAGTCAGTCTTCTTGTACTTAAGTCGGCATTGCGCCTTTTGTATTTATTTCCGATGCCATTTCTGTGTTTCGTCGTCAATAAGAAGGTCCAAGGGATACAGTAAACCTGACGTGAAGCATCGGAATCTATAACTAGTGTCACAGGAAAGGTTCAAAACATAGACAGTAAGAAGAATCAGTCTTCATGTACTTAAGTCGGCATTGTGCCTTTTGTATTTAATTCCGATGCAATTTCTGTGTTTCATCGTCAATAGGAAGCTCAGAGGGATACAGTAAACCTGAAGTGAAGCATCGGAATCTATAACTAGTGTCACAGGAATGGTTCAAAACATAGACAGTAGGATGAGTCAGTCTTCTTGTTCTTAAGTCGGCATCGTGCCTTTTGTATTTAATTCCGATGCAATATCTGTGTTCCATCGTCAATAAGAAGGTCAGAGGGACACAGTAAACCTGTAGTGAAGCATCGGAATCAATAACTAGTGTCCCAGAAATGTTTCAAAACATAGTCAGTAAGAAGAGTCAGTCTTCTTGTACTTAAGTCGGCATTGTGCCTTTTGTATTTAATTCCGATGCAATTTCTGTGTTTCATCGTCAATAAGAAGGTCCAAGGGATGCAGTAAACCTGAATTGAAGCAACGGAATCTGTAACTAGCGTCACAGGAATGGTTCAAATCATAGACAATAAGAAGAGTCTGTCTTCTTGTACTTAAGTCGGCATTGGGCCTTTTGTATTTAATTCCGATGTAATTTCTGTGTTTCATCGTCAATAAGAAGATCCAAGGGATACAGTACACCTGAAGTGAAGCATTGGAAACCATAACTAGTGTCACAGGAATGGTTCAAAACATAGACAGTAGGAAGAGTCAGGCTAATTATACTTAAGTCGGCATTGTGCCTTTTGTATTTATTTCGGATGTAATTTCTGTGTTACATCGCCAATAAGAAAGTCCAAGTGATACAGTAAACCTGAAGTGAGGCATCAGAATCTATAACTAGTGTCACAGGAATGGTTCAAAACATAGTCAGAAAGAAGAGTCAGTCTTCTTGTACTTAAGTCGGCATTGTGCCTTTTCTATTTAATTCCGATGCAATTTCAGTGTTTCATCGTCAATAAGAAGGTAGGAGGTATACAGTAAACCTGAAGTGAAGCATCGGAATCTATAACTAGTGTAGCAGGAATGGTTCAAAACATAGACACGGGAAGAGTCAGTCTTCTTGTACTTAAGTCGGCATTGTGCCGTTTCTATTTAATTCCGATGCAATTTCTGTGGTTCGTCGTCAAAAAGAAGGTCCAAGGGATACAGTAAATCTCAAGTGAAGCATCGGAATCTATAACTAGTGTCACAGGAATGGTTCAAAACATAGACAGTAAGAGGAGACCGTCTTCTTGTACTTAAGTCGGCATTGTGCCTTTTGTATTTAATTCCGATGCAATTTCTGTGTTTCATCGTCGATAATAAGATCCAAGGTATACAGTAAACCTGAAGTGAACCATCGGAATCTATAACTAGTGTCACAGGAATTGTTCAAAACATAGACAGTAAGAAGAGTCAGTCTTCTTGTACTTAAGTCGGCATTGTGCCTTTTGTATTTAATTCCGATGCCATTTCTGTGTTTCATCGTCAATAAGAAGGTCCAAGGGATACAGTAAACCTGACGTGAAGCATCGGAATCTATAACTAGTGTCACAGGAATGGTTCAAAACATAGACAGTAAGAAGAATCAGTCTTCTTGTACTTAAGTCGGCATTGTGCCTTTTGTATTTAATTCCGATGCAATTTCTGTGTTTCATCGTCAATAGGAATCTCAGAGGGATACAGTAAACCTGAAGTGAAGCATCGGAATCTATAACTAGTGTCACAGGAATGGTTCAAAACATAGACAGTAGGATGAGTCGGTCTTCTTGTTCTTAAGTCGGCATTGTGCCTTTTCTATTTAATTCCGATGCAATTTCTGTGGTTCGTCGTCAAAAAGAAGGTCCAAGGGATACACTAAATCTGAAGTGAAGGATCGGAATCTATAGCTAGTGTCACAGGAATGGTTCAAAACATAGACAGTAAGAGGAGACAGTCTTCTTGTATTTAAGTCGGCATTGTGCCTTCTGTATTTAATTCCGATGCAATTTCTGTGTTTCATCGTCAATAAGAAGGTAGGAGGTATACAGTAAACCTGAAGTGAAGCATCGGAATCTATAACTAGTGTAGCAGGAATGGTTCAAAACATAGACACGGGAAGAGTCAGTCTTCTTGTACTTAAGTCGGCATTGTGCCGTTTCTATTTAATTCCGATGCAATTTCTGTGGTTCGTCGTCAAAAAGAAGGTCCAAGGGATACAGTAAATCTCAAGTGAAGCGTCGGAATCTATAACTAGTGTCACAGGAATGGTTCAAAACATAGACAGTAAGAGGAGACCGTCTTCTTGTACTTAAGTCGGCATTGTGCCTTTTGTATTTAATTCCGATGCAATTTCTGTGTTTCATCGTCGATAATAAGATCCAAGGTATACAGTAAACCTGAAGTGAAGCATCGGAATCTATAACTAGTGTCACAGGAATTGTTCAAAACATAGACAGTAAGTAGAGTCTGTCTTCTTGTACTTAAGTCGGCATTGGGCCTTTTGTATTTAATTCCGATGTAATTTCTGTGTTTCATCGTCGATAATAAGATCCAAGGGATACAGTAAACCTGAAGTGAAGCATCGGAATCTATAACTAGTGTCACAGGAATTGTTCAAAACATAGACAGTAAGAAGACTCAGTCTTCTTGTACTTAAGTCGGCATTGTGCCTTTTGTATTTAATTCCGATGCCATTTCTGTGTTTCATCGTCAATAAGAAGGTCCAAGGGATACAGTAAACCTTACGTGAAGCATCGGAATCTATAACTAGTGTCACAGGAATGGTTCAAAACATAGACAGTAAGAAGAATCAGTCTTCTTGTACTTAAGTCGGCATTGTGCCTTTTGTATTTAATTCCGATGCAATTTCTGTGTTTCAGCGTCAATAGGAAGCTCAGAGGGATCCAGTAAACCTGAAGTGAAGCATCGGAATCTATAACTAGTGTCACAGGAATGGTTCAAAACATAGACAGTAGGATGAGTCAGTCTTCTTGTACTTAAGTCGGCATTGTGCCTTTTCTATTTAATTCCGATGCAATTTCTGTGTTTCATCGTCAATAAGAAGGTCAGAGGTATACAGTAAACCTGAAGTGAAGCATAGGAATCTATAACTAGTGTAACAGGATTGGTTCAAATCATAGACACGGGAAGAGTCAGTCTTCTTGTACTTAAGTAGGCATTGTGCATTTTCTATTTAATTCCGATGCAATTTCTGTGTTTCGTCTTCAATAAGAAGGTCCAAGGGTTACACTAAATCTGAAGTGAAGCATCGGAATCTATAACTAGTGGCACAGGAATGGTTCAAAACATAGACAGTAAGAAGAGTCAGTCTTCTTGTACTTAAGTCGGCATTGCGCCTTTTGTATTTATTTCCGATGCCATTTCTGTGTTTCGTCGTCAATAAGAAGGTCCAAGGGATACAGTAAACCTGACGTGAAGCATCGGGATCTATAACTAGTGTCACAGGAAAGGTTCAAAACATAGACAGTAAGAAGAATCAGTCTTCATGTACTTAAGTCGGCATTGTGCCTTTTGTATTTAATTCCGATGCAATTTCTGTGTTTCATCGTCAATAAGAAGGTCCAAGGGATGCAGTAAACCTGAATTGAAGCAACGGAATCTGTAACTAGCGTCACAGGAATGGTTCAAATCATAGACAATAAGAAGAGTCTGTCTTCTTGTACTTAAGTCGGCATTGGGCCTTTTGTATTTAATTCCGATGTAATTTCTGTGTTTCATCGTCAATAAGAAGATCCAAGGGATACAGTACACCTGAAGTGAAGCATTGGAAACCATAACTAGTGTCACAGGAATGGTTCAAAACATAGACAGTAGGAAGAGTCAGGCTAATTATACTTAAGTCGGCATTGTGCCTTTTGTATTTATTTCGGATGTAATTTCTGTGTTACATCGCCAATAAGAAAGTCCAAGGGATACAGTAAACCTGAAGTGAGGCATCAGAATCTATAACTAGTGTCACAGGAATGGTTCAAAACATAGTCAGAAAGAAGAGTCAGTCTTCTTGTACTTAAGTCGGCATTGTGCCTTTTCTATTTAATTCCGATGCAATTTCAGTGTTTCATCGTCAATAAGAAGGTAGGAGGTATACAGTAAACCTGAAGTGAGGCATCGGAATCTATAACTAGTGTAGCAGGAATGGTTCAAAACATAGACACGGGAAGAGTCAGTCTTCTTGTACTTAAGTCGGCATTGTGCCGTTTCTATTTAATTCCGATGCAATTTCTGTGGTTCGTCGTCAAAAAGAAGGTCCATGGGATACAGTAAATCTCAAGTGAAGCATCGGAATCTATAACTAGTGTCACAGGAATGGTTCAAAACATAGACAGTAAGAGGAGACCGTCTTCTTGTACTTAAGTCGGCATTGTGCCTTTTGTATTTAATTCCGATGCAATTTCTGTGTTTCATCGTCGATAATAAGATCCAAGGTATACAGTAAACCTGAAGTGAACCATCGGAATCTATAACTAGTGTCACAGGAATTGTTCAAAACATAGACAGTAAGAAGAGTCAGTCTTCTTGTACTTAAGTCGGCATTGTGCCTTTTGTATTTAATTCCGATGCCATTTCTGTGTTTCATCGTCAATAAGAAGGTCCAAGGGATACAGTAAACCTGACGTGAAGCATCGGAATCTATAACTAGTGTCACAGGAATGGTTCAAAACATAGACAGTAAGAAGAATCAGTCTTCTTGTACTTAAGTCGGCATTGTGCCTTTTGTATTTAATTCCGATGCAATTTCTGTGTTTCATCGTCAATAGGAAGCTCAGAGGGTTACAGTAAACCTGCAGTGAAGCATCGGAATCTATAACTAGTGTCACAGGAATGGTTCAAAACATAGACAGTAGGATGAGTCGGTCTTCTTGTTCTTAAGTCGGCATTGTGCCTTTTGTATTTAATTCCGATGCAATATCTGTGTTCCATCGTCAATAAGAAGGTCAGAGGGACACAGTAAACCTGTAGTGAAGCATCGGAAACAATAACTAGTGTCCCAGGAATGTTTCAAAACATAGTCAGTAAGAAGAGTCTGTTATCTTGTACTTAAGTCGGCATTGTGCCTTTTGTATTTAATTCCGATGCAATTTCTGTGTTTCAGCGTCAATAAGAAGGTCCAAGGGATACAGTAAACGTGAAGTGAAGCATCGCAATCTATAACTAGTGTCACAGGAATGGTTCAAAACATAGTCAGTAAGAAGAGTCTGTCTTCTTGTACTTAAGTCGGCATTGTGCATTTCTATTTAATTCCGATGCAATTTCTGTCTTTTGTCGTCAATAAGAAGGACAGAGCGATACAGTAAACCTGAAGTGAAGCATCGCAATCGATAACTATTGTCACAGGAATGGTTCAAATCATAGTCAGTAACAAGAGTCAGTCTTCTTGTACTTAAGTCGGCCTTGTGCCTTTTCTATTTAATTCCGATGTAATTTCTGTGTTTCATCGTCAATAAGAAGATCCAAGGGATACAGTACACTTGAAGTGAAGCATTGGAAACCATAACTAGTGTCACAGGAATGGTTCAAAACATAGACAGTAGGAAGAGTCAGGCTAATTGTACTTAAGTCGGCATTGTGCCTTTTGTATTTATTTCGGATGTATTTTCTGTGTTACATCGCCAATAAGAAGGTCCAAGGGATACAGTAAACCTGAAGTGAGGCATCAGAATCTATAACTAGTGTCACAGGAATGGTTCAAAACATAGTCAGAAAGAAGAGTCAGTCTTCTGGTACTTAAGTCGACATTGTGCCTTTTGTATTTTATTCCGATTCAAATACTGTGTTTCATCGTCAATAAGAAGGTCAGAGGGATACAGTAAACCTGAAGTGAAGCATCAGAATCCATAAATAGTGTCATAGGATTGGTTCAAATCATAGACAGTAAGAAGAGTCAGTCTACTTGTAGTTAAGTCGGCATTGTGCCTTTTGTGTTTAACTACGAAGTAATTTCTGTGTTTCTTCGTCAATAAGAAGATCCAAGGGATACAGTACACCTGAAGTGAAGCATCGGAAACCATAACTAGTGTCACAGGAATGGTTCAAAATATAGACAGTTGGAAGAGTCAGGCTAATTGTACTTAAGTCGGCATTGTGCCTTTTGTAATTAATTCCAATGCAATTTCTGTGTTTCATCGTCAATAAGAAGGTCCAAGGGATACAGTAAACCTGACGTGAGGCATCGGAATCTATAACTAGTGTCACAGGAATGGTTCACAACATAGACAGTAAGAAGAGTCAGTCTTCTTGTACATAAGTCGGCATTGTGCCTTTCGCATTTAATTCCGATGCAATTTCGGTGTTTCATCGTCAATAAAAAGGTCCAAGGGATACTGTCAACCTGAAGTGAAGCATCGGAAGCTATACCTAGGGTCACACAATCGGTTCAAATCATAGACAGTATGAGGAGTCAGTCTACTTGTACTTAAGTCGGCATTGTGAGTTTTCTATATAATTCCGATGCAATTTCTATGTTTGATCATCAATAAGAAGGTCAGAGGGATACAGTATACCTGAAGTGAAGCATCGGAGTCTATAACTAGTGTCACAGGGATGGTTCAAAACTTAGTCAGTAGGAAGAGTCAGCCTTCTTGTACTTAAGTCGGCATTGTGCCTTTATATTTAATTCCGATGCAATATCTGTGTTCCATCTTCAACAAGGTCAGAGGGATACAGTAAAACTGAAGTGAAGCATCGGAATCTATAACTTGTGTCAAAGGAATGGTTCAAAACATAGACGGTATGAAGAGTCAGTCTTCTTGTACTTAAGTCGGCATTGTGCCTTTTGTATTTATTCCCGATGCCATTTCTGTGTTTCATCGTCAATAAGAAGGTCCAAGGGATACAGTAAACCTGAAGTGAAGCATCGGAATCTATAACTAGTGTCACAGGAATGCTTCAAAACATAGACGGTAAGAAGAATCAGTCTTCCTGTACATAAGTCGGCATTGTGAATTTTGTATTTAATTCCGATGCAATTTCTGTGTTCATCGTCAATAAGATGGTCAGAGGGATACAGTAAACCTGAAGTGAAGCATCGGAATTTATAGCTAGTGTCACAGGAATGGTTCAAAACATAGATAGTAGGATGAGTCAGTCTTCTTGTACTTAAGTCGGCATTGGGCCTTTTGTATTTAATTCCGATGTAATTTCTGTGTTTCATCGTCAATAAGAAGATCCAAGGGATACAGTACACCTGAAGTGAAGCATTGGAAACCATAACTAGTGTCACAGGAATGGTTCAAACATAGACAGTAGGAAGAGTTAGGCTAATTATACTTAAGTCGGCATTGTGCCTTTTGTATTTATTTCCGATGCCATTTCTGTGTTTCGTCGTCAATAAGAAGATCCAAGGGATACAGTAAACCTGACGTGAAGCATCGAAATCTATAACTAGTGTCACAGGAAAGGTTCAAAACATAGACAGTAAGAAGAATCAGTCTTCATGTACTTAAGTCGGCATTGTGCGTTTTGTATTTAATTCCGATGCAATATCTATGTTTCATCGTCAATAAGAAGGACCAAGGGATGCAGTAAACCTGAAGTGAAGCAACGGAATCTGTAACTAGCGTCACAGGAATGGTTCAAATCATAGACAGTAAGAAGAGTCTGTCTTCTTGTACTTAAGTCGGCATTGGGCCTTTTGTATTTAATTCCGATGTAATTTCTGTGTTTCATCGTCAATAAGAAGATCCAAGGGATACAGTACACCTAAAGTGAAGCATTGGAAACCATAACTAGTGTCACAGGAATGGTTCAAAACATAGACAGTAGGAAGAGTCAGGCTAATTATACTTAAGTCGGCATTGTGCCTTTTGTATTTATTTTGGATGTAATTTCTGTGTTACATCGCCAATAAGAAGGTCCAAGGGATACAGTAAACCTGAAGTGAGGCATCAGAATCTATAACTAGTGTCACAGGAATGGTTCAAAACATAGTCAGAAAGAAGAGTCAGTCTTCTTGTACTTAAGTCGGCATTGTGCTTTTCTATTTAATTCCGATGCAATTTCTGTGTTTCATCGTCAATAAGAAGGTAGGAGGTATACAGTAAACCTGAAGTGAAGCATCGGAATCTATAACTAGTGTAGCAGGAATGGTTCAAAACATAGACACGGGAAGAGTCAGTCTTCTTGTACTTAAGTCGGCATTGTGCCGTTTCTATTTAATTCCGATGCAATTTCTGTGGTTCGTCGTCAAAAAGAAGGTCCAAGGGATACAGTAAATCTCAAGTGAAGCATCGGAATCTATAACTAGTGTCACAGGAATGGTTCAAAACATAGACAGTAAGAGGAGACCGTCTTCTTGTACTTAAGTCGGCATCGTGCCTTTTGTACTTAATTCCGATGCAATTTCTGTGTTTCATCGTCGATAATAAGATCCAAGGTATACAGTAAACCTGAAGTGAAGCATCGGAATCTATAACTAGTGTCACAGGAATTGTTCAAAACATAGACAGTAAGAAGAGTCAGTCTTCTTGTACTTAAGTCGGCATTGTGCCTTTTGTATTTAATTCCGATGCCATTTCTGTGATTCATCGTCAATAAGAAGGTCCAAGGGATACAGTAAACCTGACGTGAAGCATCGGAATCTATAACTAGTGTCACAGGAATGGTTCAAAACATAGACAGTAAGAAGAATCAGTCTTCTTGTACTTAAGTCGGCATTGCGCCTTTTGTATTTAATTCCGATGCAATTTCTGTGTTTCATCGTCAATAGGAAGCTCAGAGTGATACAGTAAACCTGAAGTGAAGCATCGGAATCTATAACTAGTGTCACAGGAATGGTTCAAAACATAGACAGTAGGATGAGTCAGTCTTCTTGTCCTTAAGTCGGCATTGTGCCTTTTGTATTTAATTCCGATGCAATATCTGTGTTCCATCGTCAATAAGAAGGTCAGAGGGACACAGTAAACCTGTAGTGAAGCATCGGAATCACTAACTAGTGTCCCAGGAATGTTTCAAAACATAGTCAGTAAGAAGAGTCTGTCTTCTTGTACTTAAGTCGGCATTGTGCCTTTTGTATTTAATTCCGATGCAATTTCTGTGTTTCAGCGTCAACAAGAATGTCCAAGGGATACAGTAAACCTGAAGTGAAGCATCGCAATCTATAACTAGTGTCACAGGAATGGTTCAAAACATAGTCAGTAAGAAGAGTCTGTCTTCTTGTACTTAAGTCGGCATTGTGCCTTTTCTATTTAATTCCGACGCAATATCTGTGTTTCATCATCAATAAGAAGGTCAGAGGTATACAGTAAACCTGAAGTGAAGCATAGGAATCTATAACGAGTGTAACAGGAATGGTTCAAAACATAGACACGGGAAGAGTCAGTCTTCTTGTACTTAAGTACGCATTGTGCCTTTTCTATTTAATTCCGATGCAATTTCTGTGTTTCGTCTTCAATAAGAAGGTCCAAGGGATACAGTAAATCTGAAGTGAAGCATCGGAATCTATAACTAGTGGCACAGGAGTGGTTCAAAGCGTAGACAGTAAGAAGAGTCAGTCTTCTCGTAACTTAAGTCGGCATTGTGCCTTTTGTATTTATTTCCGATGCCATTTCTGTGTTTCGTCGTCAATAATCAGGTCCAAGGGATACAGTAAACCTGAAGTGAAGCATCAGAATCTATAACTAGTGTCACACGAAAGGTTCAAAACATAGACAGTAAGAAGAATCAGTCTTCATGTACTTAAGTCGGCATTGTGCCTTTTGTATGTAATTCCGATGCAATATCTGTGTTTCATCGTCAATAAGAAGGTCCAAGGGATGCAGTAAACCTGAAGTGAAGCAACGGAATCTGTAACTAGCGTCACAGGTATGGTTCAAATCATAGACAGTAAGAAGAGTCTGTCTTCTTGTACTTAAGTCGGCATTGTGCCTTTTTTATTTAATTCCGATGTAATTTCTGTGTTTCATCGTCAATAAGAGGATCCAAGGGATACAGTAAACCTGAAGTGAAGCATCGGAAGCTATACCTAGTGTCACAGGATCGGTTCAAATCATAGACAGTATGAAGAGTCAGTCTTCTTGTACTTAAGTCTGCATTGTGCCTTTTCTATTTTATTCCGATGCAATTTCTATGTTTCATCATCAATGAGAAGGTCAGAGGGATACAGTAAACCTAAAATGAAGCATCGGAGTCTATAACTAGTGACACAGGGATGGTTAAAACATAGTCAGTAGGAAGAGTCAGCCTTCTTGTACTTAAGTCGGCATTGTTCCTTTATATTTAATTCCGATGCAATATCTGTGTTCCATCGTCAGTAAGAAGGTCAGAGGGATACAGTAAACCTGAAGTGAAGCGTCGGAATCTATAACTCGTGTCACAGGAATGGTTCAAAGCATAGTCAGTAAGAAGAGTCAGTCTACTTGTACTTAAGTCGGCATTGTGCCTTTTCTGTTTAATTCCGATGCAATTTCTGTGGTTCGTCGTCAAAAAGAAGGTCCAAGGGATACAGTAAATCTGAAGTGAAGCATCGGAATCTATAGCTAGTGTCACAGGAATGGTTCAAAACATAGACAGTAGGATGAGTCAGTCTTCTTGTACTTAAGTCGGCATTGTGCCTTTTCTATTTAATTCCGATGCAATTTCTGTGTTTCATCGTCAATAAGAAGGTCAGAGGTATACAGTAAACCTGAAGTGAAGCATAGGAATCTATAACTAGTGTAACAGGAATGGTTCAAAAGCATAGACATGGGAAGAGTCAGTCTTCTTGTACTTAAGTAGGCATTGTGCATTTTCTATTTAATTCCGATGCAATTTCTGTCTTTTGTCGTCAATAAGAAGGACAGAGCGATACAGTAAACCTGAAGTGAAGCATCGCAATCGATAAGTATTGTCACAGGAATGGTTCAAATCATAGTCAGTAACAAGTGTCAGTCTCCTTGTACTTAAGTCGGCCTTGTGCCTTTTCTATTTAATTCCGATGTAATTTCTGTGTTTCATCGTCAATAAGAAGATCCAAGGGATACAGTACACTTGAAGTGAAGCATTGGAAACCATAACTAGTGTCACAGGAATGGTTCAAAACATAGACAGTAGGAAGAGTCAAACTAATTGTACTTAAGTCGGCATTGGGCCTTTTGTATTTATTTCGGATGTATTTTCTGTGTTACATCGCCAATAAGAAGGTCCAAGGGATACAGTAAACCTGAAGTGAGGCATCAGAATCTATAACTAGTGTCACAGGAATGGTTCACAACGTAGACAGTGAGAAGAGTCAGTCTTCTTGTACATAAGTCGGCATTGTGCCTTTCGCATTTAATTCCGATGCAATTTCGGTGTTTCATCGTCAATAAAAAGGTCCAAGGGATACTGTCAACCTGAAGTGAAGCATCGGAAGCTATACCTAGGGTCACACAATCGGTTCAAATCATAGACAGTATGAGGAGTCAGTCTTCTTGTACTTAAGTCGGCATTGTGAGTTTTCTATATAATTCCGATCCAATTTCTATGTTTGATCATCAATAAGAAGGTCAGAGGGATACAGTATACCTGAAGTGAAGCATCGGAGTCTATAACTAGTGTCACAGGGATGGTTCAAAACTTAGTCAGTAGGAAGAGTCAGCCTTCTTGTACTTAAGTCGGCATTGTGCCTTTTGTATTTAATTCCGATGCAATACCTGTGTTCCATCTTCAATAAGGTCAGAGGGATACAGTAAAACTGAAGTGAAGCATCGGAATCTATAACTTGTGTCAAAGGAATGGTTCAAAACATAGACGGTATGAAGAGTCAGTCTTCCTGTACTTAAGTCGGCATTGTGCCTTTTGTATTTATTCCCGATGCCATTTCTGTGTTTCATCGTCAATAAGAAGGTCCAAGGGATACAGTAAACTTGAAGTGAAGCATCGGCATCTATGACTAGTGTCACAGGAATGGTTCAAAACATAGACGGTAAGAAGAATCAGTCCTCCTGTACATAAGTCGGCATTGTGAATTTTGTATTTAATTCCGATGCAATTTCTGTGTTCATCGTCAATAAGATGGTCAGCTGGATACAGTAAACCTGAAGTGAAGCATCGGAATCTATAGCTAGTGTCACAGGAATGGTTCAAAACATAGATAGTAGGATGAGTCAGTCTTCTTGTACTTAAGTCGGCATTGTGCCTTTTCTATTTAATTCCGATGCAATTTCTTTGTTTCGTCGTCAATAAGAAGGTCCAAGGTATACAGTAAACCTGAAGTGAAGCATCGGAATCTATAACTAGTGTCACAGGATTTTTTCAAACATAGACATTAAGATGAGTCAGTCTTCTTGCACATAAGTCTGCAATGTGCCTTTTCTATTTAATTCCGATGTAATTTCTGTGGTTCATCGTCAATAAGAAGGTCCAAGGGATACAGTAAACCTGAAGTCAAGCATCGCAATCTATAACTATAGTCACAGGAATGGTTCAAATCATAGTCAGTAACAAGAATCAGTCTTCTTGTACTTAAGTCGGCATTGTGCCTTTTGTTTTTACTTCTGATGCAATTTCTGTGTTTCATCGTCGATACGAAGGTCCAAGGGATACTGTAAACCTGAGGTGCAGCATCGGAATCTATAACTAGTGTCACAGGAATTGTTCAAAGCATAGACAGTAAGAAGAGTAAGTCTTCTTGTTCTTAAGTCGGCATTGTGGCATTTGTATTTAATTCCGATGCAATTTCTGTGTTTCATCGTCAATAAGAAGGTCCAAGGGATACAGTAAACATGAAGAGAGGCATCAGAATCTATAACTAGTGTCACAGGAATGGTTCAAAACATAGATAGTAAGAAGAATCAGTCTTCTTGTACTTAAGTCGGCATTGTACATTTTGTATTTAATTCCGATGCAATTTCTGTGTTTCATCGTCAATAAGAAGGTCAGAGGGATACAGTAAACCTGAAGTGAAGCATTACAATCTATAACTAATGTCACACAATGGTTCAAATTATAGACAGTAGGATGAGTCAGTCTTCTTGTTCTTAAGTCGGCATTGTGCCTTTTCTATTTAATTGCAATGCAATTTCTGTGTTTCATCTTCAATACGAAGGTCAGAGGGGTGCAGTAAACCTGAAGTCAGACATCGGAATCTATAACTAGTGTCACAGGAATGGTTCTAAACATAGACAGTACGAAGAGTCAGTCTTCTTGTACTTAAGTCGGCATTGTGCCTTTTCTATTTAATTCCGATGCCATTTCTGTGTTTCGTCGTCAATAAGAAGGTCCAAGGGATACAGTAAACCTGAAGTGAAACATCGGAATCTATAACTAGAGTCACAGGAATGGTTCAAAACATAGACAGTAAGAAGAGTCAGTCTTCTTGTACTTAAGTCTTCATTGTGCCCTTTTCAATTTAATTCCGATGCAAGTACTGTGTTTCATCGTCAATAAGAAGGTCCAAGTGATACAGTAAACATGAAGTGAAGCATCGGAATCTCTAACTAGTGTCACAGGAATGGTTCAAAACATAGTCAGTATGAAGAGTGAGTCTTCTTGTACTTAAGTCAGCATTGTGCCTTTTGTATTTAATTCCGATGCAATATCTGTGTTTCATCGTCAATAACAAGGTCAGAGGGATAAAGTAAACCTGAAGTGAAGCATCAGAATCCATAACTAGTGTCACAGTTTTGGTTCAAAACATAGACAGTAAGAAGAGTCAGGCTACTTGTAGTTAGGTCGGCATTGTGCCTATTGTATTTAATTCCGATGTAATTTCTGTGTTTCATTGTCAATAAGAAGGTCCACGGGATACAGTACACCTGAACTGAAGCATCGGAATCTATAACTAGTGTCACAGGAACGGTTCAAAACATAGACAGTAGTAAGAGTCAGACTACTTGTACTCAAGTCGGCATTGTGCCTTTTGTACTTAATTCCAATGCAATTTCTGTGTTTCATCGTCAATAAGTAGGTCCAAGGGATACAGCAAATCTGAAGTGAGGCATGGGAATCTATAACTAGTGTCACAGGAATGGTTCAAACATAGTCAGTAAGAAGAGTTAGTCTTCTTGTACTTAAGTCGGCATTGTGCCTCTTGTATTTTTTTCCGATGCAATTTCTGTGTTTCATCGTCAATGAGGAGGTCCAAGGGATACAGTAAATCTGAAGTGAAGCATCGCAATCTATAACTAGTGTCACAGGTATGGTTCAAACATAGTCAGTAAGAAGAGTCAGTCTTCTTGTACTTAAGTCGGCATTGTGCCTTTTGTATTTTATTCCGATGCAATTTCTGTGTTTCATCGTCAATAAGAAGGTCCAAGGGATACAGTAAACCTGAAGTGAAGCATCGTAATCTATAACTAGTGTCACAGGAATGGTTCAAATCATAGACAGTAGGATGAGTCAGTCTTCTTGTACTTAAGTCGTCATTGTGCCTTTTCTATTTAATTCCGTTGCAATTTCTGTGTTTCGTCGTCGATTAGAAAAGTCCAAGGGATACAGTAAACCTGAAGTGAAGCATCGGAATCTATAACTAGTGTCACAGGAATAGTTCAAACATAGACATTAAGACGAGTCAGTCTACTTGTACATAAGTCGGCATTGTGGCTTTTCTATTTTATTCCGATGTAGATTATGTGGTTCACCGTCAGTAAAAAGGTCCAAGGAATACTGTAAACCTAAAGTGAAGCATCGGAATCTATAACTAGTGTCACAGGAACGGTTCAATACATAGACAGTAAGAAGAGTCAGTCTTCTTGTACTTAACACGGCACTGTGCCTTTTCTATTTAATTCCGATGCAATTTCTGTGTTTCATCTTCAATAGGAAGGTCAGAGGGGTACAGTAAACCTGAAGTCAAACATCGGAATCTATAACTAGTGTCACAGGAATGGTTCAAAACATAGACAGTAAGAAGAGTCCGACTTTTTGTACTTAAGTCGGCATTGTGCTCCTTCTATTTAGTTCCGATGCAATTTCTGTGTATCATCGTCAATAAGAAGGTCAGAGGGATACAGTAAACCTGAAGTGAAGCATCGGTATCTATAACTAGTGTCACAGGAATGGTTCAAAACCTAGACAGTAGGAAGGGTCAGTATTCTTGTACTCAAGTCGGCATTCTGCCTGTTCTATTTAATTCCGTTGCAATTTCTGTGTTTCGTCGTCGATTAGAAGGTCCAAGGGATACAGTAAACCTGAGGTGAAACATCGGAATCTATAACTAGTGTCACAGGAATGGTTCAAATCATAGGCAGTAAGTAGAGTCCGTCCTCTTGTACTGAAGTCGGCATTGTGCTTTTTGTATCTAATTCCGATGCAATTACTGTGTTTCATGTTCAGGAAGAAGGTCAGAGAGATGCAGCAAACCTGAGGTGAAGCATCGGAATCTACAACTAGTGTCACAGGAATGGTTCCAAATATAGACAGTAGGAAGAGTCAGTCTTCTTGTACTTAAGTCGGCATTGTGCATTTTCTATTTCATTCCGATGCAATTTCTGTGTCTCATCGTCAATAACAAGGTCAGAGGGATACAGTAAACCTGAAGTGAAGCATCGGAATCCATAACTAGTGTCACAATAATGGTTCAAAACATAGTCAGTAATAAGAGTCAGTCTTCTTGTACTTAAGCCGGCATTGTGCCTTTTAATTGAATTCTGATGCAATTTCTGTGTTTCATCGTCAATAAGAAGGTAAGAGGGATACCGCAAACCGAAGTGAAGCATCGGAACGTATAACTAGTGTCAACGGAATGGTTCAAAACATAGTCAGTAAGAAGAGTCAGTCTTCTTGTACATAAGTCGGCACTGTGCCTTTTGTATTTAATTCCGATGCAATTTCTGTGTTTCGCCGTCAATAAGATGGTCAGAGGGACACAGTAAACCTGAAGTGATGCATCAGAATTTATAACTAGTGTCACAGGAATGGTTCAAAACATAGACAGTAAGAAGAGTCAGTCTGCTTGTACTTAATTCGGCATTGTGCATTTGGTATTTAATTCCTACGCAATTTCTTTGTTTCATCGTCAGTAAGAAGGTCAGAGGAATACAGTAAAACTGAAGTGAAGCATCAGAATCCATAACTAGTGTCACAGGAATGGTTCAAAACATAGACAGTAAGAAGAGTCAGTCTACAAGTACTCAAGTCGGCATTGTGCCTTCTCTTTTTAATTCCGATGCAATTTCTGTGTTTCGTCGTCAATAAGAAGGTCCAAGCGATACAGTAAATCTGAAGTGAAACATCGGAATCTATAAGTAGTGTCACAGGAATGGTTCAAAACTAGGCAGTTAGAAGAGTCCGTCCTCTTGTACTGAAGTCGGCATTGTGCTTTTTGTATATAATTCCGATGCAATTACTGTGTTTCATGATCAATAAGAAGGTCAGAGAGATGCAGAAAACCTGAGGTGAAGCAACGGAATCTACAACTAGTGTCACAGGAATGGTTCCAAACATAGACAGTAGGAAGAGTCAGTCTTCTTGTACTTAAGTCGGCATTGTGAGTCTTCTATTTAATTCCGATGCAATTTCTGTCATTTGTCGTCAATAAGAAGGACAGAGGGATACAGTAAACCTGAAGTGAAGCATCGGTCTCTATAACTAGTGTCACAGGAATGGTTCAAATCATAGACAGTAAGATGAGTCAGTCTTTTGTGCATAAGTCGGCATTGTGCATTTTGTATTCAATTCCGATGCAATTTCTCTGTCTCATCGGCAATAAGAAGGTCAGAGGGATACTGTAAACCTGAAGAGAAGCATCGGAATCCATAACTAGTGTCACAGGAATGGTTCAAAACATAGTCAGTTATAAGAGTCAGTCTTCTTGTACTTAAGTCGGCATTGTGCCTTTTAATTGAATTCTGATGCAATTTCTGTGTTTCATCGTCAATAAGAAGGTAAGATGGATACCGCAAACCGAAGTGAAGCTTCGGAACCTATAACTAGTGTCAACGGAATGGTTCAAAACATAGTCAGTATGAAGAGTCAGTCTTCTTATACTTAAGTCGGCACTGTGCCTTTTGTATTTAATTCCGATGCAATATCTGTGTTTCGCCGTCAATAAGATGGTCAGAGGGACACAGTAAACCTGAAGTGATGCATCAGAATTTATAACTAGTGTCACAGGAATGGTTCAAAACATAGACAGTAAGAAGAGTCAGTCTGCTTGTACTTAATTCGGCATTGTGCATTTCGTATTTAATTCCGATACAATTTCTGTGTTTCATCGTCAATAAGAAGGTCAGAGAGATACAGTAAAACTTAAGTGAAGCATCAGAATCCATAACTAGTGTCACAGGAGTGGATCAAAACATAGACAGTAAGAAGAGTCAGTCTACTTGTACTTAAGTAGGCATTGTGCGCTTTCTATTTAATTCCGATGCAATTTCTGTGTTTCATCGTCAATAAGAAGGTCAGAGGGATACGGTAAACCTGAAGTGAAGCGTCGGAATCTATAACTAGTGTCACAGGAATGGTTCAAAACATAGACATTAGGAAGGGTCGGTCTTCTAGTACTCAAGTCGGCATTGTGCATTCTCTTTTTAATTCCGATGCAATTTCTGAGTTTCGTCGTCAATAAGAAGGTCCAAAGGATACAGTAAACCTGAAGTGAAACATCGGAATCTATAAGTAGTGTCACAGGAATGGTTCAAAACATAGGCAGTAAGAAGAGTCCGTCCTCTTGTACTGAGGTCGGCATTGTGCTTTTTGTATCTAATTCCGATGCAATTACTGTGTTTCATGTTCAATAAGAAGGTCAGAGAGATACAGTAAACCTGAGGTCAAGCATCGGAATCTATAACTAGTGTCGCAGGAATGGTTCAAAACATAGACAGTAGGAAGAGTCAGTCTTCTTGTACTTAAGTCGGCATTGTGAGTATTCTATTTAATTCCGATGCAATTTCTGTATCTCGTCGTCAATAAGAAGGTCAGAGGGATACCGTAAACCGAAGTGAAGCACCGGAACCTATAACTAGTGTCACAGGAATGGTTCAAACCATAGTCAGTAAGATGAGTCAGTCTTCTTGTACTTAAGTCGGAACTGTGCCTTTTGTATGTAATTCCGATGCAATTTCTGTGTTTCGCCGTCAATAAGATGGTCAGACGGACACAGTACACCTGAAGTGAAGCATTAGAATCTATATCTTGTGTCACAGGATTAATTAACAACATAGACAGTATGAAAAGTCAGTCTGCTTGTACTTAAGTCGGCATTGTGCCTTTTGTATTTAATTCCGATGCCATTTCTGTGTTTCATCGTAAATAAGAAAGTCCTAGGGATACAGTAAACCTGAAGTGAAGCATCGGAATCTATAACTAGAGTCACACGAATGGTTCCAAACATAGACAGTAAGAAGAGTCAGTCTTCTTGTACTTAAGTCGGCATTGTGCCTTTTGTATTTAATTCCGATGCAATTTCTGTGTTTCATCGTCAATAAGAAGGTCAGAGGGATACAGTAAACCTGAAGTGAAGCATCGGAATCAGTTACAAGTGTCACAGGAATGGTTCAAGTCATAGACAGTAGGATGAGTCAGTCTTCTTGTACTTAAGTCGTCATTGTGCCTTTTCTATTTTTTTCCGATGCAATTTCTGTGTTTCGTCGTCATTTAGAAGGTCCAAGGGATACAGTAAACCTGAAGTGAAGCATCGGAATCTATAACTAGTGTCACAGGAGTAGTTTAAACATAGACATTAAGATGAGTCAGTCTACTTGTACATAAGTCGGCATTGTGCCTTTTCTATTTAATTCCGATGTAATTTATGTGGTTCACCGTCAATAAGAAGGTCCAAGGAATACAGTAAACCTGAAGTGAAGTATCGGAATCTATAAGTAGTGTCACAGGAACGGTTTAATACATAGACAGTAAGAAGAGTCAGTCTTCTTGTACTTAACTCGGCATTGTGCCTTTTCTATTTAATTCCGATGCAATTTCTGTGTTTCATCTTCAATAGGAAGGTCAGAGGGGTACAGTAAACCTGAAGTCAAACATCGGAATCTATAACTAGTGTCCACAGGAGTGGTTCATAACATAGACAGTAAGAAGAGTCAGACTTCTTGTACTTAAGTCGGCATTGTGCCCTTTCTATTTAATTCCGATGCAATTTCTGTCTATCATCTTCAATAAGAAGGTCAGAGGGATACAGTAAACCTGAAGTGAAGCATCGGAATCTATAACTAGTGTCACAGGAATGGTTCAAAACCTAGACAGTAGGAAGGGTCAGTCTTCTTGTACTCAAGTCGGCATTGTGCCTGTTCTATTTAATTCCGATGCAATTTCTGTGTTTCGTCGTCAATAAGAAGGTCCAAGGGATACAGTAAACCTGAAGTGAAACATCGGAATCTATAACTAGTGTTACAGGAATGGTTCAAAGCATAGGCAGTTAGAAGAGTCCGTCCTCTTGTAGTGAAGTCGGCATTGTGCTTTTTGTATCTAATTCCGATGCAAATACTGTGTTTCATGTTCAGTAAGAAGGTCAGAGAGATGCAGCAAACCTGAGGTGAAGCATCGGAATCTAAAACGAGTGTCAAAGGAATGGTTCCAAACATAGACAGTAGGAAGAGTCAGTCTTCTTGTACATAAGTCGGCATTGTGAGTCTTCTATTTAATTCCAATGCAATTTCTGCCTTTCGTCGTCAATAAGAAGGACAGAGGGATACAGTAAACCTGAAGTGAAGCATCGGACTCTATGACTAGTGTCACAGGAATGGTTCAAATCATAGACAGTAAGCTGAGTCAGTCTTTTGTACATAAGTCGGCATTGTGCATTTTGTATTTAATTCCGATGCAATTTCTGTGTCTCATCGTCAATAAGAAGGTCAGAGGGATACAGTAAACCTGAAGTGAAGCAACGGAATCCATAACTAGTGTCACAGGAATGGTTCAAAGCATAGTCAGTAATAAGAGTCAGTCTTCTTGTACTTAAGTCGGCATTGTGCCTTTTAATTGAATTCTGATGCAATTTCTGTGTTTCATCGTCTATAAGAAGGTCGGAGGGATACCGCAAACCGAAGTGAAGCATCGGAACCTATAACTAGTGTCACAGGAATGGTTCAAAACATAGTCAGTAAGAAGAGTCAGTCTTCTTGTACTTAAGTCGGCACTGTGCCTTTTGTACTTAATTCCGATGCAATTTCTGTGTTTCGCCGTCAATAATTTGGTCAGAGGGACACAGTAAACCTCAAGTGATGCATCAGAATCTATAACTAGTGTCACAGGAATGGTTCAAAACCTAGACAGTAAGAAGAGTCAGTGTGCTTGTACTTAATTCGGCATTGTGCTTCTCGTAAATAATTCCGATGCAATTTCTGTGTTTCATCGTCAATAAGAAGGTCAGAGGGATACAGTAAAACTGAAGTGAAGCATCAGAATCCATAACTAGTGTCACAGGAATGGTTCAAAACATAGACAGTAAGAAGAGTCAGTCTACGTGTACTTAAGTCGGCATTGTGCCTTTTCTATTTAATTCCGATGCAATTTCTGTGTCTTATCTTCAATAGGAATGTCAGAGGGGTACAGTAAACCTGATGTCAAACATCGGAATCAATAACTAGTGTCACAGGAATGGTTCAAAGCATAGACATTAAGAAGAGTCAGTCTGCTTGTACTTAAGTCGGCATTGTGCCATTTATATTTAATTCCGATGCAATTTCAGTGTTTCATCATCAATAAGAAGGTCAGAGGGATACAGTAATCGTGAAGTAAAGCATCGGAGTCTATAACTAGTGACACAGGGATGGTTCAAAACCTAGTCAGTAGGTAGAGTCAGTCTTCTTGTACTTAGGTCAGCATTGTGCCTTTATATTTAATTCCGATGCAATATCTGTGTTCCATCGTCAATACGAGGGTCAGAGCGATACAGTAAACCAGGAGTGAAGCATCGGAATCTATAACTAGAGTCACAGGAATGGTTCAAAGCATAGTCAGTAAGAAGAGTCAGTCTTCTTGTACTTCAGTCGGCATTGTGCCTTTTGTAATTAATTCCAATGCAATTTCTGTGTTTCATCGTCAATAAGAAGGTCCAAGGGATAGAGTAAACCTGAAGTGGAGCATCGGAATCTATAACTAGTGTCACAGGAATGGTTCAAACATAGATAGTAGGATGAGTCAGTCTTCTTGTACTTAAGGCGGCATTGTACTTTTCTATCAAATCCGAAGCAATTTCTGTGTTTCATCGTCAATAAGAGGGTCAAAGGAGACTGTACACCTGAAGTGGAGCATCGGAATCTATAACTAGTGTCACAGGAATAGTTCAAACATAGACATTAAGATGAGTCAGTCTTCTTGTACATAAGTTGGCATTGCGCCTTTTCTATTAAATTCCGATTTAATTTCTGTGGTTCATCGTCAATAAGAAGCTCCAAGGATTACAGTAAACCTGAAGTGGATCATCGGAATCTATACCTAGTGTCACAGGAATAGTTCAAACATAGACATTAAGATGAGTCAGTCTTCTTGTACATAAGTCGGCATTGTGCCTTTTCTATTTAATTCCGATTTAATTTCTGTGGTTCATTTTCAATAAGAAAGTCCATGGGATACAGTAAACCTGAAGTGAAGCATCGGAATCTATAACTAGTGTCACAGGAATGGTTCAAACCATAGACAGTAAGAAGAGTCAGTCTTCTTGTACTTATGTCGGCATTGTGCCTTTTCTATTTAATTCCGATGCAATTTCTGTGTTTCATCTTCAATAGGAAGGTCAGAGGGGTACAGTAAACCTGAAGTCAAACATCGGAAACTATAACTAGTGTCATAGGAATGTTTCTAAACATAGACAGTAAGAAGAGTCAGCCTTCTTGTACTCAAGTCGGCATTGTGTCTTTTCTATTTAATTCCGATGCAATTTCTGTGTTTCGTCGTCAATAAGAAGGTCCAAGGGATACAGTAAATCTGAAGTGAAGCATCGGAACCTATAACTAGTGTCACAGGAATGGTTCACAACGTAGACAGTAAGAAGAGTCAGTCTTCTTGTACTTAAGTCGCCATTGTGCATTTTTGTATTTAATTCCGATGCCCTTTCTGTGTTTCATCGTCAATATGAAGGTCCAAGGGATACAGTAATCATGAAGTGAGGCATCGGAATCTATAACTAGTGTCACAGGAATGGTTCAAAACATAGACAGTAAGAAGTATCAGTCTTCTTGTACTTAAGTCGGCATTCTGCCTTTTGTATTTAATTCCGATGCAATTTCTGTGTTTCATCGTCGATAAGAAGGTCCAAGGGATACAGTAAACCTGAATTGAAGCATCTTAATCTATAACTAGTGTCACAGGAATGGTACAAAACATAGACATTAGGAAGGGTCAGTCTTCTTGTACTCAAGTCGGCATTGTGCCTTTTGTATTTAATTCCGATTCAATTTATGTGTTTCATCGTCAATAAGAAGGTCAGAGGGAAACAGTATACCTGAAGTGAAGCATCGGAATCTGTAATTAGTGTCACAGGAATGGTTCAAACCTTAGACAGTAAGAAGAGTCAGTTTTCTTGTACTTAAGTCGACATTGTGCCTTTTCTATTTCATTCCGATGCAATTTTTGTGTTTCGTCGTCAATAAGAAGGTCCAAGGGATACAGTAAAACTGAAGTGAAGCATCAGAATCTAAAACCGGCCTCACAGGAAAAGTTCAAAACATAGACAGTAAGAAGAGCCAGTCTTGTTATCCTTGAATCGGCATTGTGCCTTTTGTATTTAATTCCGATGCAATTTCTGTGTTACATCGTCAATAAGACTGTCAGAGGGATACGGTAAACCTGAAGTGAAGCATCGGTAACTATAACCAGTGTCACAGGAATGGTTCAAAACAAAGACTGTAAGAAGAGTCAGTTTTCTTGTACTTATGTCGGCATTGTGCCTTTTGAATTTAATTAAGATGCAATTTCTGTGTTTCATCGTCAATAAGAAGGTGAGAGGGATACAGTAAACCTGAAGTGAAGCATCGGAATCCATAGCTAGTGTCACAGGAATGGTTCAAAACATAGACAGTAAGAAGAGTCAGTCTTCTTGTACATAAGTCGGGATTGTGCCTATTGTATATAATTCCGATGCAATTTCTGTGTTTCATCGTCATTATGAAGGTCAGAGGGATACAGTAAACCTGAAGTGACGCATCGGAATCTATAACTAGTGTCACAGGAATGGTTCAGAACATAGACAGTAAGAAGAGCCAGTCTTCTTGTACTTGAGTCGGCATTGTACCTTTTGTATTTAATTCCTATGCAATTTCTGTGTTTCATCGTCAATAAGAAGGTCAGAGGGATACAGTAAACCTAAAGTGTAGCATCAGAATCTATAACTAATGTCACAGTAATTGTTCAAATCATAGACAGTAAGAAGAGTCAGTTTTCTTGTACTTAAGTCGGCATTGTGCCTTTTGTATTTAATTCTGATGCAATTTCTGTGTTTCATCGTCTATAAGAAGGTCAGAGGGATACAGTAAACTTGAAGTGAAGCACCGGAATCTATAACTAGTGTCACAGGAGTAGTTCACAGCATAGACAGTAAGAAGAGTCAGTTTTCTTATAATTATTTCTTCTTTGTGCCTTTTATATTTATTTCCGATGCAATTTCTGTGTTTCATCGTCAATAAGACGGTCAGAGGGATTCAGTAACTCTGAACTGATGCATCGGAATCTACAACTAGTGTCACAGGAATGGTTAATTACATAGACAGTAAGAAGGGTCAGTTTTCTTGTACTTAACCCGGCATTGTGCATTTTCTATTTAATTCCGATGCAATTTCTATGTTTCGTCGTCATTGAAAAGGTCCAAGGAATACAGTAAACCTGAAGTGAAGCATCGGAATCTAAAAAGGGTGTCACAGGAAAGGTCAAAAATTAGAAAGTAAGAAGAGCCAGTCTTCTTGTACTTGAGTCGGCATTGTGTCTTTTGTATTTAATTCCGATGCAATTTCTGTGTTTCATCGTCAATAAGAAGGTCAGAGGGATACAGTAAAGCTGAAGTGAAGCATCGGAATCGAAAACCGGTGTCCCAGGAAAGGTTCAAAACATAGACAGTAAGAAGAGTCAGTTTTCTTGTTCTTAAGTCGGCATTGTGCTTTTTGTACTTAATTCCGATGCAATTTATGTGTTTTTTCGTCAATGAGAAGGTCAGAGGGATACAGTACACCTGAAGTGAAGCATCGGCATCTGTAACTAGTGTCACAGGAATGGCTCAAAGCATAGTCAGTAAGAAGAGTCAGTTTTCTTATACTTAAGTCGACATTGTGCCTTTTCTATTTAATTCCGATGCAGTTTCTGTGTTTCGTCGTCAATAGGAAGGTCCAAGGGATACCGTAAACCTGAAGTGAAGCATCGCAATCTATAACTAGTGTCACAGGAATGGTTCAAAACATAGACAGTAAGAAGAGTCAGTTTTCTTGTACCTAAGTCGGCACTGTGCCTTTTGTATTTAATTCCGATGCAATTTCTGTGTTTCATCGTCAATAAGAAAGTCAGAGGGATGCAGTAAGCCTGAAGTGAAGTATCGGAATCTATAACTAGTGTCACAGGAATGGTTCGAAACATAGACAGTAAGAAGAGTCAGTTTTCTTGTACTTAAGACGGCATTGTGAATTTTGTATTTAATTTCGAATCAAATTCTGTGTGTCATCGTCTATACGTAGGTCAGAGGGATACAGTAAACCTGAAGTGAAGCATCGGAATCTATAACTAGTGTCACAGGAATGGTTCAAAACATAGACAGTAAGAAGAGTCAGTCTTCTTGTACTTAAGTTGCATTGTGCCTTTTGTATTTTATTCCGATGCAATTTCTGTGTTTCATCGTCACTATGAAGGTCAGAGGGATACAGTAAATCTGAAGTGAAGCATCGGAATCTATAACTAGTGTCACAGGAATGGTTCAAAGCACAGACAGTCAGAGGAGTCTGTTTCCTTGTACTCAAGTCGGCATTGTGCCTTTTGTATTTAATTCCGATGCAATATCTGTGTTTCATCGTCAATAAAAAGGTCGGAGGGATACAGTGAACCTGAAGTGAAGAATCGGAATCTATAACTAGTGTCACAGGAATGGTTCAAAACATAGACAGTTAGAAGAATCAGTTTTCTTGTTCTTAAGTCGGCGTTGTGCCTTATCTATTAAATTCCGATGCAATATCTGTGTTTCGTCGTCAATAAGAAGGTCCAAGGGATACAGTAAACCTGAAGTCAAGCATCGGAAACTAAAACTGGTCTCACAGGAAAGGTTCAAAACATAGACAGTAGGAAGAGCGAGTCTTCTTGTACTTGAGTCCCCATTGTGCCCTTTGTATTTAATTCCGATGCAATTTATGTGTTTTATCGTTAATAAGAAGGTCAGAGGGATACAGAAAACCTGAAGTGAAGCATCGAAATCTATAACTAGTGTCACAGGAATGGTTCAAAGCATAGACAGTAAGAAGAGTCAGTTTTCTTATACTTAATTCGGCATTGTGCCCTTTGTATTTAATTCCGATGCAATTTCTGTGTTTCATCATCAATAAGAAAGTCAGTGGGATACAAAAAACCTGAAGTGATGCATCGGAATCTATAACTAGTGTCACAGGAATGGTTCAAAACATAGACAGTTAGAAGAATCAGTTTTCTTGTACTTAAGTCGACATTGTGCGTTTTCTAATTAATTCCGATGCAGTTTCTGTGTTTCGTCGTCAATTAGAAGGTCCAAGGGGTACAGTAAACCTGAAGTGAAGCATCGGAATCTAAAAACGGTCTCACAGGATAGGTTCTAAACATAGACAGCAAGTAGAGCCAGTCTTCTTGTACTTAAATCGGCATTGTGCCTTTTGTATTTAATTCCGGTGCAATTTCTATAGTTCATCGTCAAAAAGACGGTCAGAGGGATACAGTAAACCTGAAGTGAAGCATCGGTATCTATAACTAGTGTCACAGGAATGGTTCAAAACAAAGACTGTCAGAAGAGTCAGTTTTCTTGTACTTAAGTCGTCACTTTGTGTTTTCTATTTAATTCCGATGCAATTTCTGTGATTCGTCGTCAATAAGAAGGTCCAAGGGATACAGTAAACCTGAAGTGAAGCTTCGGAATTTAAAACCGGCCTCACAAGATAGGTTCAAAACATAGACAGTAAGTAGAGCCAGTCTTCTTGTACTTGAGTCGGCATTGTCCCTTTTATATTTACTTCCGATGCAATGTCTGTGTTTCATCGTCAATAAGAAGGTCAGAGGGATACAGTAAACCTGAAGTGAAGCGTCGAAAACTATAACTAGTGTCGCAGGAATGGTTAAAAACATAGACAGTTAGAAGAATCAGTTTTCTTGTACATAAGTCAGCATTGTGCATTTTGTATTTAATTCCGATGCAATTTCTGTGTTTCATCGTCAATACGAATGTCAGAGGGATACAGTAAACCTGAAGTGAAGCATCGGAATCCATAACTAATATTACAGAAATGGTTCAAACATAGACAGTAAGATGAGTCAGTTTTCTTGTACTTATGTCGGCATTGTGCCTTTTGTACTTAATTCTGATGCAATTTCTTTGTTTCATCGACAATAAGAAGGTCAGAGGGATACAGTAAACCCGAAGTGCAGCATCGGAATCTATAACTAGTGTCACAGGAATGGTTTAAAGCATAGACAGTAAGAAGAGTCAGTTCTCTTATAGTGAAGTCGGCATTGTGCCTTTTATATTTAATTCCGATGCAATTTGTGTGGTTCATCGTCAATAAGTAGGTCATAGGGATACAGTATACCTGAAGTGAAGCATCGGAATCTATAACTAGTGTCACAGGAATGGTTCAAAACATAGACAGTAAGCAGAGTCAGTTTTCTTGTATTTAATATCGGCATTGTGAGTTTTGTATTTAATTAAGATGCGATTTCTGTGTTTCATCGTCAATAAGAAGGTCAGAGGGATACAGAAAACCTGAAGTGAAGCATCGGAATCTATAACTAGTTTCACAGGAATGGTTCAAAACATAGACAGTAAGAAGAGCCAGTCTTCTTGTGCTAGAGTCGGCATTGTGCCTTTTGTATTTAATTCGGATGCAAATTCTGTGTATCATCGTCAATAAGGAGGTCAAAGGGATACATTAAACCTGAAGTGAAGCTACAGAATCTATAACTAGTATCAAAGGAATGGTTCAAAACATAGACAATAGGAAGAGTCAGTCTTCTAGTACATAAGTCGGCATTGTGCCTTTTGTATTTAATTCCGATGCAATTTCTGTGGTTCATCGTCAATAAGTAGGTCATAGGGATACAGTATACCTGAAGTGAAGCATCGGAATCTATAACTAGTGTCACAGGAATGGTTCAAAACATAGACAGTAAGAAGAGTCAGTTTTCTTGTACCTAATATCGGCATTGTGAGTTTTGTATTTAATTAAAATGCGATTTCTGTGTTTCATCGTCAATAAGAAGGTCAGAGGGATACAGAAAACCTGAAGTGAAGCATCGGAATCTATAACTAGTGTCACTGGAATGGTTCAAAGCATAGCCAGTAAGAAGAGTCAGTCTTCTTGAACTTAGGTCGGCATTGTGCCTCTTGTATATAATTCCGATGCAATTTCTGTGTTTCATCGTCAATATGAAGGTCGGTGGGATACAGTAAACCTGAAGTGAAGCATCGGAATCTATAACTAGTGTCACAGGAATGGTTCAAAGCATTGACGGTAAGAAGAGTCAGTTTTCTCATAATTAATTCGGCATTGTGCTATTTGTATTTATTTCCGATGCAATTTCTGTGTTTCAATGTCATTAATTTCAGTGGGATACAGTAAACTTGAAGTGATGCATCGGAATCTATAACTAGTATCACAGGAATGGTTCAAAACATAAACAAAAAGAAGAGTCAGTTTTCCTGTACTTAACCCGGCATTGTGCCTTTTCTATTTAATTCCGACGCATTTTCTGTGTTTCGTCGTCAATAAGAAGGTCCAAGGGATACAGTAAACCTGAAGTGAAGCATCGGAATCTAAAACCGGTCCCACAAGAAAGGTTCAAAACATACACAGTAAGAAGAGCCAGTCTTCTTCTACTTAAGTCGGCATTGCGCCTTTTGTTTTAAATTCCGATGCAATTTCTGTGTTTCATCGTCAATAAGACGGTCAGAGGAATACAGCAAACCTGAGGTGAAGCTTCGGAATCTATAACTAGTGTCACAGGAATGGTTCAAAACATAGACAGTAAGAAGTGCCAGTCTTCGTGTACTTGAGTCGGCATTGTGCCTTTTGTATTTAATTCCGATGCAATTTCAGTGTATCTTCGTCAATAAGAAGGTCAGAGGGATACAGTAAACCTGAAGTGGAGCATCGGAATCTATAACTAGTGTCACAGGAATGGTTCAAAACATAGAGAGTAAGAAGAGTCAGCCATTTTGTACTTATGTCGGCATTGTGCCTTTCGTATTTAATTCCAATGCAATTTCTGTGTTTCATCGTCAATAAGAAGGTCAGAGGGATACAGTAAACCTGAAGGGAAGCATCGGAATCTAAAACTGGTTTCACAGGAATGGTTAAAACATCGACAGTAAGGAATGTCAGTTTTCTTGTACTTAAGTCGGCTTTGTGCCTTTTGTCTTTAATTCTATACAATTTCTGTGTGTCATCGTCAATACGTAGGTTAGAGGGATACAGTAACCCTGAAGTGAAGCATCGGAATCTATAACTAGTGTCACAGGAATGGTTCAAAACATAGACAGTAAGAAGAGTCAGTTTACTTGTACTCAAGTCGGCATTGTGCATTTTGTATTTAATTCCGATGCAATTTCTGTGTTTCGTCGTCAATAAGAAGGTCAGAGGGATACAGTAAACCTGAAGTGAAGCATCGGAATCTATAACTAGTGTCACAGGAATGGTTCAAAACATAGACAGTAAGAAGAGTCAGTCTTCTTGTACATAAGTCGGCATTGTGCGTTTTGTATTTAATTCCGATGCAATTTCTGTGTTTCATCGTCAATAAGAAGGTCAGAGGGTTACAGTAAAACTGAAGTGAAACATCGGAATCTATAACTAGTGTCACAGGAATGGTTCAAAACATAGACAGTAAGAAGAGTCTGTTTACTTGTACTTATGTCGACATTGTGTCATTTGTATTTAATTCCGATGTGATTTCTGTGTTTCATTTTCAATTAGAAGGTCAGAGGGATACAGTAAACCTGAAGTGAAGCATCGGAATCTATAACTAGTGTCACATTAATGGTTCAAACCATAGACAGTAAGTAGAGTAAGTTTTCTTATAATGAAGTCGGCATCGTGCCTTTTGTATTTAATTCTGATTCAATTTCTGTGTTTCATCGTCAATAAGACGGTCAGAGGGATACAGTAACCCTGACGTAATGCATCGGAATCTATAACTAGGGTCACAGGAATGGTTCAAAACATAGACAGTAAGAAGAGTCAGTTTTCTTGTACATAACCCGGCATTGTGCTTTTTCTATTTAATTCCGATGCAATTTCTGTGTTTCATCGTCAATAAGAAGGTCAGAGGGTTACAGTAAAGCTGAAGTGAAGCATCGGTAACTATAACCAGTGTCACAGGAATGGTTCAAAACAAAGACTGTAAGAAGAGTCAGTTTTCTTGTACTTATGTCGGCATTGTGCCTTTTGAATTTAATTAAGATGCAATTTCTGTGTTTCATCGTCAATAAGAAGGTGAGAGGGATACAGTAAACCTGAAGTGAAGCATCGGAATCCATAGCTAGTGTCACAGGAATGGTTCAAAACATAGACAGTAAGAAGAGTCAGTCTTCTTGTACATAAGTCGGGATTGTGCCTATTGTATATAATTCCGATGCAATTTCTGTGTTTCATCGTCATTATGAAGGTCAGAGGGATACAGTAAACCTGAAGTGACGCATCGGAATCTATAACTAGTGTCACAGGAATGGTTCAGAACATAGACAGTAAGAAGAGCCAGTCTTCTTGTACTTGAGTCGGCATTGTACCTTTTGTATTTAATTCCTATGCAATTTCTGTGTTTCATCGTCAATAAGAAGGTCAGAGGGATACAGTAAACCTAAAGTGTAGCATCAGAATCTATAACTAATGTCACAGTAATTGTTCAAATCATAGACAGTAAGAAGAGTCAGTTTTCTTGTACTTAAGTCGGCATTGTGCCTTTTGTATTTAATTCTGATGCAATTTCTGTGTTTCATCGTCTATAAGAAGGTCAGAGGGATACAGTAAACTTGAAGTGAAGCACCGGAATCTATAACTAGTGTCACAGGAGTAGTTCACAGCATAGACAGTAAGAAGAGTCAGTTTTCTTATAATTATTTCTTCTTTGTGCCTTTTATATTTATTTCCGATGCAATTTCTGTGTTTCATCGTCAATAAGACGGTCAGAGGGATTCAGTAACTCTGAACTGATGCATCGGAATCTACAACTAGTGTCACAGGAATGGTTAATTACATAGACAGTAAGAAGGGTCAGTTTTCTTGTACTTAACCCGGCATTGTGCATTTTCTATTTAATTCCGATGCAATTTCTATGTTTCGTCGTCATTGAAAAGGTCCAAGGAATACAGTAAACCTGAAGTGAAGCATCGGAATCTAAAAAGGGTGTCACAGGAAAGGTCAAAAATTAGAAAGTAAGAAGAGCCAGTCTTCTTGTACTTGAGTCGGCATTGTGTCTTTTGTATTTAATTCCGATGCAATTTCTGTGTTTCATCGTCAATAAGAAGGTCAGAGGGATACAGTAAAGCTGAAGTGAAGCATCGGAATCGAAAACCGGTGTCCCAGGAAAGGTTCAAAACATAGACAGTAAGAAGAGTCAGTTTTCTTGTTCTTAAGTCGGCATTGTGCTTTTTGTACTTAATTCCGATGCAATTTATGTGTTTTTTCGTCAATGAGAAGGTCAGAGGGATACAGTACACCTGAAGTGAAGCATCGGCATCTGTAACTAGTGTCACAGGAATGGCTCAAAGCATAGTCAGTAAGAAGAGTCAGTTTTCTTATACTTAAGTCGACATTGTGCCTTTTCTATTTAATTCCGATGCAGTTTCTGTGTTTCGTCGTCAATAGGAAGGTCCAAGGGATACCGTAAACCTGAAGTGAAGCATCGCAATCTATAACTAGTGTCACAGGAATGGTTCAAAACATAGACAGTAAGAAGAGTCAGTTTTCTTGTACCTAAGTCGGCACTGTGCCTTTTGTATTTAATTCCGATGCAATTTCTGTGTTTCATCGTCAATAAGAAAGTCAGAGGGATGCAGTAAGCCTGAAGTGAAGTATCGGAATCTATAACTAGTGTCACAGGAATGGTTCGAAACATAGACAGTAAGAAGAGTCAGTTTTCTTGTACTTAAGACGGCATTGTGAATTTTGTATTTAATTTCGAATCAAATTCTGTGTGTCATCGTCTATACGTAGGTCAGAGGGATACAGTAAACCTGAAGTGAAGCATCGGAATCTATAACTAGTGTCACAGGAATGGTTCAAAACATAGACAGTAAGAAGAGTCAGTCTTCTTGTACTTAAGTTGCATTGTGCCTTTTGTATTTTATTCCGATGCAATTTCTGTGTTTCATCGTCACTATGAAGGTCAGAGGGATACAGTAAATCTGAAGTGAAGCATCGGAATCTATAACTAGTGTCACAGGAATGGTTCAAAGCACAGACAGTCAGAGGAGTCTGTTTCCTTGTACTCAAGTCGGCATTGTGCCTTTTGTATTTAATTCCGATGCAATATCTGTGTTTCATCGTCAATAAAAAGGTCGGAGGGATACAGTGAACCTGAAGTGAAGAATCGGAATCTATAACTAGTGTCACAGGAATGGTTCAAAACATAGACAGTTAGAAGAATCAGTTTTCTTGTTCTTAAGTCGGCGTTGTGCCTTATCTATTAAATTCCGATGCAATATCTGTGTTTCGTCGTCAATAAGAAGGTCCAAGGGATACAGTAAACCTGAAGTCAAGCATCGGAAACTAAAACTGGTCTCACAGGAAAGGTTCAAAACATAGACAGTAGGAAGAGCGAGTCTTCTTGTACTTGAGTCCCCATTGTGCCCTTTGTATTTAATTCCGATGCAATTTATGTGTTTTATCGTTAATAAGAAGGTCAGAGGGATACAGAAAACCTGAAGTGAAGCATCGAAATCTATAACTAGTGTCACAGGAATGGTTCAAAGCATAGACAGTAAGAAGAGTCAGTTTTCTTATACTTAATTCGGCATTGTGCCCTTTGTATTTAATTCCGATGCAATTTCTGTGTTTCATCATCAATAAGAAAGTCAGTGGGATACAAAAAACCTGAAGTGATGCATCGGAATCTATAACTAGTGTCACAGGAATGGTTCAAAACATAGACAGTTAGAAGAATCAGTTTTCTTGTACTTAAGTCGACATTGTGCGTTTTCTAATTAATTCCGATGCAGTTTCTGTGTTTCGTCGTCAATTAGAAGGTCCAAGGGGTACAGTAAACCTGAAGTGAAGCATCGGAATCTAAAAACGGTCTCACAGGATAGGTTCTAAACATAGACAGCAAGTAGAGCCAGTCTTCTTGTACTTAAATCGGCATTGTGCCTTTTGTATTTAATTCCGGTGCAATTTCTATAGTTCATCGTCAAAAAGACGGTCAGAGGGATACAGTAAACCTGAAGTGAAGCATCGGTATCTATAACTAGTGTCACAGGAATGGTTCAAAACAAAGACTGTCAGAAGAGTCAGTTTTCTTGTACTTAAGTCGTCACTTTGTGTTTTCTATTTAATTCCGATGCAATTTCTGTGATTCGTCGTCAATAAGAAGGTCCAAGGGATACAGTAAACCTGAAGTGAAGCTTCGGAATTTAAAACCGGCCTCACAAGATAGGTTCAAAACATAGACAGTAAGTAGAGCCAGTCTTCTTGTACTTGAGTCGGCATTGTCCCTTTTATATTTACTTCCGATGCAATGTCTGTGTTTCATCGTCAATAAGAAGGTCAGAGGGATACAGTAAACCTGAAGTGAAGCGTCGAAAACTATAACTAGTGTCGCAGGAATGGTTAAAAACATAGACAGTTAGAAGAATCAGTTTTCTTGTACATAAGTCAGCATTGTGCATTTTGTATTTAATTCCGATGCAATTTCTGTGTTTCATCGTCAATACGAATGTCAGAGGGATACAGTAAACCTGAAGTGAAGCATCGGAATCCATAACTAATATTACAGAAATGGTTCAAACATAGACAGTAAGATGAGTCAGTTTTCTTGTACTTATGTCGGCATTGTGCCTTTTGTACTTAATTCTGATGCAATTTCTTTGTTTCATCGACAATAAGAAGGTCAGAGGGATACAGTAAACCCGAAGTGCAGCATCGGAATCTATAACTAGTGTCACAGGAATGGTTTAAAGCATAGACAGTAAGAAGAGTCAGTTCTCTTATAGTGAAGTCGGCATTGTGCCTTTTATATTTAATTCCGATGCAATTTGTGTGGTTCATCGTCAATAAGTAGGTCATAGGGATACAGTATACCTGAAGTGAAGCATCGGAATCTATAACTAGTGTCACAGGAATGGTTCAAAACATAGACAGTAAGCAGAGTCAGTTTTCTTGTATTTAATATCGGCATTGTGAGTTTTGTATTTAATTAAGATGCGATTTCTGTGTTTCATCGTCAATAAGAAGGTCAGAGGGATACAGAAAACCTGAAGTGAAGCATCGGAATCTATAACTAGTTTCACAGGAATGGTTCAAAACATAGACAGTAAGAAGAGCCAGTCTTCTTGTGCTAGAGTCGGCATTGTGCCTTTTGTATTTAATTCGGATGCAAATTCTGTGTATCATCGTCAATAAGGAGGTCAAAGGGATACATTAAACCTGAAGTGAAGCTACAGAATCTATAACTAGTATCAAAGGAATGGTTCAAAACATAGACAATAGGAAGAGTCAGTCTTCTAGTACATAAGTCGGCATTGTGCCTTTTGTATTTAATTCCGATGCAATTTCTGTGGTTCATCGTCAATAAGTAGGTCATAGGGATACAGTATACCTGAAGTGAAGCATCGGAATCTATAACTAGTGTCACAGGAATGGTTCAAAACATAGACAGTAAGAAGAGTCAGTTTTCTTGTACCTAATATCGGCATTGTGAGTTTTGTATTTAATTAAAATGCGATTTCTGTGTTTCATCGTCAATAAGAAGGTCAGAGGGATACAGAAAACCTGAAGTGAAGCATCGGAATCTATAACTAGTGTCACTGGAATGGTTCAAAGCATAGCCAGTAAGAAGAGTCAGTCTTCTTGAACTTAGGTCGGCATTGTGCCTCTTGTATATAATTCCGATGCAATTTCTGTGTTTCATCGTCAATATGAAGGTCGGTGGGATACAGTAAACCTGAAGTGAAGCATCGGAATCTATAACTAGTGTCACAGGAATGGTTCAAAGCATTGACGGTAAGAAGAGTCAGTTTTCTCATAATTAATTCGGCATTGTGCTATTTGTATTTATTTCCGATGCAATTTCTGTGTTTCAATGTCATTAATTTCAGTGGGATACAGTAAACTTGAAGTGATGCATCGGAATCTATAACTAGTATCACAGGAATGGTTCAAAACATAAACAAAAAGAAGAGTCAGTTTTCCTGTACTTAACCCGGCATTGTGCCTTTTCTATTTAATTCCGACGCATTTTCTGTGTTTCGTCGTCAATAAGAAGGTCCAAGGGATACAGTAAACCTGAAGTGAAGCATCGGAATCTAAAACCGGTCCCACAAGAAAGGTTCAAAACATACACAGTAAGAAGAGCCAGTCTTCTTCTACTTAAGTCGGCATTGCGCCTTTTGTTTTAAATTCCGATGCAATTTCTGTGTTTCATCGTCAATAAGACGGTCAGAGGAATACAGCAAACCTGAGGTGAAGCTTCGGAATCTATAACTAGTGTCACAGGAATGGTTCAAAACATAGACGGTAAGAAGTGCCAGTCTTCGTGTACTTGAGTCGGCATTGTGCCTTTTGTATTTAATTCCGATGCAATTTCAGTGTATCTTCGTCAATAAGAAGGTCAGAGGGATACAGTAAACCTGAAGTGGAGCATCGGAATCTATAACTAGTGTCACAGGAATGGTTCAAAACATAGAGAGTAAGAAGAGTCAGCCATTTTGTACTTATGTCGGCATTGTGCCTTTCGTATTTAATTCCAATGCAATTTCTGTGTTTCATCGTCAATAAGAAGGTCAGAGGGATACAGTAAACCTGAAGGGAAGCATCGGAATCTAAAACTGGTTTCACAGGAATGGTTAAAACATCGACAGTAAGGAATGTCAGTTTTCTTGTACTTAAGTCGGCTTTGTGCCTTTTGTCTTTAATTCTATACAATTTCTGTGTGTCATCGTCAATACGTAGGTTAGAGGGATACAGTAACCCTGAAGTGAAGCATCGGAATCTATAACTAGTGTCACAGGAATGGTTCAAAACATAGACAGTAAGAAGAGTCAGTTTACTTGTACTCAAGTCGGCATTGTGCATTTTGTATTTAATTCCGATGCAATTTCTGTGTTTCGTCGTCAATAAGAAGGTCAGAGGGATACAGTAAACCTGAAGTGAAGCATCGGAATCTATAACTAGTGTCACAGGAATGGTTCAAAACATAGACAGTAAGAAGAGTCAGTCTTCTTGTACATAAGTCGGCATTGTGCGTTTTGTATTTAATTCCGATGCAATTTCTGTGTTTCATCGTCAATAAGAAGGTCAGAGGGTTACAGTAAAACTGAAGTGAAACATCGGAATCTATAACTAGTGTCACAGGAATGGTTCAAAACATAGACAGTAAGAAGAGTCTGTTTACTTGTACTTATGTCGACATTGTGTCATTTGTATTTAATTCCGATGTGATTTCTGTGTTTCATTTTCAATTAGAAGGTCAGAGGGATACAGTAAACCTGAAGTGAAGCATCGGAATCTATAACTAGTGTCACATTAATGGTTCAAACCATAGACAGTAAGTAGAGTAAGTTTTCTTATAATGAAGTCGGCATCGTGCCTTTTGTATTTAATTCTGATGCAATTTCTGTGTTTCATCGTCAATAAGACGGTCAGAGGGATACAGTAACCCTGACGTAATGCATCGGAATCTATAACTAGGGTCACAGGAATGGTTCAAAACATAGACAGTAAGAAGAGTCAGTTTTCTTGTACATAACCCGGCATTGTGCTTTTTCTATTTAATTCCGATGCAATTTCTGTGTTTCATCGTCAATAAGAAGGTCAGAGGGTTACAGTAAAGCTGAAGTGAAACATCGGAATCTATAACTAGTGTCACAGGAATGGTTCAAAACATAGGCAGTAAAAAGAGTCTGTTTACTTGTACTTATGTCGACATTGTGCCATTTGTATTTAATTCCGATGCGATTTCTGTGTTTCATTTTCAATAAGAAGGTCAGAGGGATACAGTAACCCTGACGTAATGCATCGGAATCTATAACTAGGGTCACAGGAATGGTTCAAAACATAGACAGTAAGAAGAGTCAGTTTTCTTGTACATAACCCGGCATTGTGCTTTTTCTATTTAATTCCGATGCATTTTCTGTGTTTCGTCGTCAATAAGAAGGTCCAAGGGATACAGTAAACCTGAAGTGAAGCATCGGAATCCAAAACCGGACTCCCAGGAAAGGTTCAGACATAGACAGTACAAAGAGCCAGTCTTCTTGTACTTGATTCGGTATTGTGGCTTTTGCTTTTAATTCCGATGCAATTTCTGTGTTTCATCGTCAATAAGACGGTCAGAGGGGTACAGCAAAGCTGAAGTGAAGCATCGGAATCTATAACTAGTGTAAAAGGAATGGTTCAAACAAAGACAGCAAGAAGAGTCAGTTTCCTTGTACTTAAGTCGGCATTGTGCCTATTGTATTTAATTCCGAAGCAATTTCTGTGTTTCATCGTCAATAAGAAGGTCAGAGGGATACAGAAAACCTGAAGTGAAGCATCGGAATCTGTAACTAGTGTCACTGGAATGGTTCAAAGCATAGACAGTAAGAAGAGTCAGTCTTCTTGTACTTAAGTCGGCATTGTGCCTCTTGTATATAATTCCGATGCAATTTCTGTGTTTCATCGTCAATATGAAGGTCAGTGGGATACAGTAAACCTGACGTGAAGCATCGGAATCTATAACTAGTGTCACAGGAATCGATCAAAACATAGACAGTAAGAAGTGCCAGTCTATTTGTACTTGATTCGGTATTGTGCTTTTTGTATTTATTCCCGATGCAATTTCTGTGTTTCATCCCAATAAGACGGTGGCAGGGATTCAGTAAACCTGATGTGAAGCATCGGAATCTATAACTAGTGTTACAGGAATGGTTCAAAACATAGAGAGTAAGAAGAGTCAGTCATTTTGTACTTAAGTCGGCATTGTGCGTTTCGTATTTAATTCCAATGCAATTTCTGTGTTTGATCGTCAATAAGAAGGTCAGAGGGTTACAATAAACCTGAAGTGAAGCATCGGAATCTATAACTAGTGTCACAGGAATGGTTCAAAGCATTGACGGTAAGAAGAGTCAGTTTTCACATAATTAATTCGGCATTGTGCCTTTTGTATTTATTTCCGAAGCAATTTCTGTGTTTCATTGTCATTAATTTCAGTGGGATACAGTAAACCTGAAGTGATGCATCGGAATCTATAACTAGTATCACAGGAATGGTTCAAAACATAAACAGTAAGAAGAGTCAGTTTTCTTGTACTTAACCCGGCATTGTGCTTTTTCTATTTAATTCCAACGCATTTTCTGTGTTTCGTCGTCAATAAGAAGGTCCAAGGGATACAGTAAACCTGAAGTGAAGCATCGGAATCTAAAACCGGTCCCACAAGAAATGTTCTAAACATACACAGTAAGAAGAGCCAGTCTTCTTGTACTTAAGTCGGCATTGCGCCTTTTGTATTAAATTCCGATGCAATTTCTGTGTTTCATCGTCAATAAGACGGTCAGAGGAATACAGTAAACCTGAAGTGAAGCATCGGCATCCATAACTAGTGTCACAGGTATGGTTCAAAGCTTAGACAGTAAGAAGAGTCAGTTTTCTTGTACTTAAGTCGGCATTGTGCCTTTTCTATTTAATTCCGATGCACCTTCTGTGTTTCGTCGTCAATAAGAAGGGCCAAGGGATACAGTAAACCTGAAGTGAAGCATCAGAATCTAAAACCGGTCTCACAGGAACGGTTCAAAACATAGACAGTAAGAAGAGCCAGTCTTCTTGTACTTGAGTCGGCATTGTGACTTTTGTATTTAATTCCGATGCAATTTCAGTGTATCTTCGTCAATAAGAAGGTCAGAGGGATACAGTAAACCTGAAGTGATGCATCGGAATCTATAACTAGTGTCACAGGAATGGTTCAAAACATAGACAGTAAGAAGAGTCAGTCTTCTTGTACTTAAGTCGGCATTGTGCCTCTTGTATATAATTCCGATGCAATTTCTGTGTTTCATCGTCAATATGAAGGACAGTGGGATACAGTAAACATGATGTGAAGCATCGGAATCTATAACTAGTGTCACAGGAATCGATCAAAACATAGACAGTAAGAAGTGCCAGTCTTCTTGTACTTGAGTCGGCATTGTGCCTTTTGTATTTAATTCCGATGCAATTTCAGTGTATCTTCGTCAATAAGAAGGTCAGAGGGATACAGAAAACCTGAAGAGAAGCATCGGAACCTATAACTAGTGTCACAGGAATGGTTCAAAGCATAGACAGTAAGAAGAGCCAGTCTTCTTGTACTTGAGTCGGCATTGTGCCTTTTGTATTTAATTGCGATTCAATTTCTGTGTTTCATTGTCAATAAGAAGGTCAGAGGGATACAGTAAACCTGAAGTGAAGCATCGGAATCTATAACTAGTGTCACAGGAATGGTTCAAAACATAGACAATAGGAAGAGTCAGTTTTCTTGTACTTAAGTCAGCATTGTGCCTTTTGTATTTAATTAAGATGCAATTTCTGTGTTTCATCGTCAATAAGAAGGTCACAGGGATACAGTAAACCTGAAGTGAAGCATCGGCATCAATAACTAGTGTCACTGGAACGGTTCAAAGCATAGACAGTAAGAAGAGTCAGTCTTTTTGTACTTAAGTCGGCATTGTGCCTCTTGTGTATAATTCCGATGCAATTTCTGTGTTTCATCGTCAATATGAAGGTCAGTGGGATACAGTAAACCTGAAGTGAAGCATCGCAATCTATAACTAGTGTCACAGGAATGGTTCAAAACATAGACAGTAAGAAGTGCCAGTCTTCTTGTACTTGAGTCGGCTTTGTGTCTTTTGTATTTAATTCCGATGCAATTTCTGTGTTTCATCATCAATAAGACGGTCGGAGGGATATAGTAAACCTGAAGTGGAGCATCGGAATCTATAACTAGTGTCACAGGAATGGTTCAAAACATAGAGAGTAAGAAGAGTCAGCCATTTTGTACTTAAGTCGGTATTGTGCCTTTCGTATTTAATTCCAATGCAATTTCTGTGTTTCATCCTCAATAAGAAAGTCAGAGGGATACAGTAAACCTGTAGTGAAGCATCGAAATCTATAACTAGTGTCACAGGAATGGTTCAAAACATAGCCAGTAAGAAAGGTCACTCTTCTTATACTTAAGTCGGCATTGTGCCTTTTGTATTTAATTCCGATGCAATTTCTGCGTTTCATCGTCAGTAAGAAGGTCAGAGGGATGCAGTAAACCTGAAGTGAAGTATCGGAATCTATAAATAGTGTCACAGGAATCGTTCGAAGCATAGACAGTAAGAAGAGTCAATTTTCTTGTACATAAGTCGGCATTGTGCCATTTGTATTAAATTCCGATGCAATTTCTGTGTTTCATCGTCAAAAAGAAGGTCAGAGGGATACAGTAAACCTGAAGGGAAGCATCGGAATCTAAAACTAGAATCACAGGAATGGTTAAAACATAGACAGTAAGAAGAGTCAGTTTTCTTGTACTTAAGTCGGCATTGCGCCTTTTGTATTTAATTCGGATGCAGTTTCTGTGTTTCATCGTCAATAAGAAGGTCAGACGGTTACAGTAAACCTGAAGTGAAGCATCGGAATCTATAACTAGTGTCACAGGAATGGTTCAAAACATAGACAGTAAGAAGAGTCAGTTTACTTGTACATAAGTCGGCATTGTGCCTTTTGTATTTAATTCCGATGCAATTTCTGTGTTTCATCGTCAATAAGAAGGTCAGAGGGATACAGTAAACCTGAAGTGAAGCATCGGAATCTATAACTAGAGACACAGGAATGGTTCAAAGCATAGAGAGTAAGAAGAGTCAGTTTTCTAATAATTAAGGCAGCATTGTGCCTTTTGTATTTAATTCCGATGCAATTTCTGTGTTTGATCGTCAGTAAGAAGGTCAGAGGGATACAGTACCCCTGAAGTGATGCATCGGAATCTATAACTAGTGTCACAGGAATGGTTCAAATCATAGACAGTAAGAAGAGTCAGTTTTCTTCTACTTAACCCGGCATTGTGCCTTTTCTATTTAATTCCGATGCAATTTCTGTGTTTCGTCGTAAATAAGAAGGTCCAAGGGATACAGTAAAACTGAATTGAAGCATCGGAATCTAAAACCGGTCTCCCAGGAAAGGTTCAAATCAGAGACAGTAAGAAGAGTCAATCTTCTTGTACTTGAGTCAGCATTGCGCCATTTGTATTTAATTCCGATGCAATTTCTGTGTTTCATCGTCAATAGGTAGGTCAGAGGGATACAGTAACCCTGAAGTGTAGCATCGGAATCTATAACTAGTGTCACAGGAATGGCTCAAAACATTGACAGTAAGAAGAGTCAGTTTACTTGTACTCAAGTCGGCATTGTGCCTCTTGTATATAATTCGATGCAATTTCTGTGTTTCATCGTCAATATGATGGACAGTGGGATACAGTAAACTGAAGTGAAGCATCGGAATCTATAACTAGTATCAAAGGAATCGATCAAATCATAGACAGTAAGAAGTGCCAGTCCTCTTGTACTTGAGTCGGCATTGTGCCTTTTGTATTTAATTCCGATGCAATTTCAGTGTATCTTCGTCAATAAGAAGGTCAGAGGGATACAGTAAACCTGAAGTGAAGCATCGGAATCTATAACTAGTGTCACAGGAATGGTTCGAAGCATAGACAGTAAGAAAAGCCAGTCTTCGTGTACTTGAGTCGGCATTGTGCCTTTTGTATTTAATTGCGATTCAATTTCTGTGTTTCATCGTCAATAAGAAGGTCAGAGGGATACAGTAAACCTGAAGTGAAGCATCGGAATCTATAACTAGTGTCACAGAATGGTTCAAAACATAGACAATAGGAAGAGTCAGTCTTCTAGCACTTAAGTCGGCAGTGTGCCTTTTGTATTTAATTCCGATGCAATTTCTGTGTTTCATCGTCAATAAGAAGGTCAGAGGGATACAGTAAACCTGAAGTGAAGCATCGGAATCTATAACTAGTGTCACAGGAATGGTTCAAAACATAGACAGTAAGAAGATTCAGTTTTCTTGTACTTAAGTCGCCATTGTGCCTTTTGTATTTAATTAAGATGCAATTTCTGTGTTTCATCGTCAATAAGAAGGTCAGAGGGATACAGTAAACCTGAAGTGAAGCATCGGAATCTATAACTAGTGTCACTGGAATGGTTCAAAGCATAGACAGTAACAAGAGTCAGTCTTCTTGTAGTTAAGTCGGCATTGTGCCTCTTGTGTATAATTCCGATGCAATTTCTGTGTTTCATCGTCAATATGTAGGTCAGTGGGATACAGTAAACCTGAAGTGAAGCATCGGAATCTATAACTAGTGTCACAGGAATGGTTCAAAACATAGCCAGTAAGAAAGGACACTCTTCTTATACTTAAGTCGATATTGTGCCTTTTGTATTTAATTCCGATGCAATTTCTGTGTTTCATCGTCAGTAAGAAGGTCAGAGGGATGCAGTAATCCGAATTGAAGTATCGAATCTATAACTAGTGTCACAGGAATCGTTCGAAGCATAGACAGTAAGAAGAGTCAATTTTCTTGTACTTACGTCGGCATTGTGCCATTTGTATTAAATTCCGATGCAATTTCTGTGTTTCATCGTCAAAGAGAAGGTCAGAGGGATACAGTAAACCTGAAGGGAAGCATCGGAATCTATAACTAGTGTCACTGGAATGGTTCAAAACATAGACAGTAAGAAGAGTCTGTTTACTTGTACTTATGTCGACATTGTGCCTCTTGTATTTAATTCGATGCGATTTCTGTGTTTCATTTTCAATAAGAAGGTCAGAGGGATACAGTAAACCTGAAGTGAAGCATCGGAATCTATAACTAGTGTCACAGGAATGGTTCAAAGCATAGACAGTAAGAAGAGTAAGTTTTCTTATAATGAAGTCGGCATCGTGCCTTTTGCATTTAATTCCGATGCAATTTCTGGGTTTCATCGTCAATAAGACGGTCAGAGGGATAAATTAACCCTGAAGTAATGCATCGGAATCTATAACTAGTGTCACAGGAATGGTTCAAAACATAGACAGTAGAAGAGTCAGTTTTCTGTACATAACCCGGCTTTGTGCTTTTTCTATTTAATTCCGATGCATTTTCTGTGTTTCGTCGTCAATAAGAAGGTCCAAGGGATACAGTAAACCTGAAGTGAAGCATCGGAATCCAAAACCGGTCTCCCAGGAAAGGTTCAAACATAGAGAGTAAGAAGAGCCAGTCTTCTTGTACTTGATACGGCATTGTGGCTTTTGCTTTTAATTCCGATGCAATTTCTGTGTTTCATCGTCAATAAGACGGTCAGAGGGGTACAGCAAACCTTAAGTGAAGCATCGGAATCTATAACTAGTGTCACAGGAATGGTTCAAAACATAGACAGTAAGAAGAGTCAGTTTTCTTGTACATAATCCGGCATTGTGATTTTTCTATTTAATTCCGATGCAAATTCTGTGTTTCATCGTCAATCAGATGGTCAGAGGGATACAGTAAACCTGAAGTAAAGCACCGGAATCTATACTAGTGTAACAGGAATGATTCAAACATAGACTGTAAGAAGAGTCAGTTTCCTTGTACTTAAGTCGGCATTGGGCCTATTGTATTTAATTCCGAAGCAATTTCTGTGTTTCATCGTCAATAAGAATGTCAGAGGGATACAGTAAACCTGAGGTGAAGCATCGGAATCTATAACTAGTGACACAGAATTGGTTCAAAACAAATACAGTAAGAAGAGTCAGTTTTCTTGTACTTAAGTGGCATTGTGCCCTTTGTATTTTATTCCCATGCAATTTCTGTGTTTCAATCGTCAACATGAAGGTCAGAGGGATACTGTAAGCTTGAAGTGAAGCATCGGAATCTATAACTAGTGTCACAGGAATAGTTCAAATCATAGACAGTGAGAAGAGTCAGTTTACTTGTACTTCATACGGCATTGTGCCTTTTGTATTTAATTCCGATGCTTTTTCTGTGTTTCATCGTCAATAAGAAGGGTCAGAGGGATACAGTAAAGCTGAAGTGAAGCATCGGAATCTATAGCTAGTGATACAGGAATGATTCAAAGCACACACAGTAAGAAGAGTCAGTTTACTTGTACTTAAGTTGGCACTGTGAGTTTTGTATTTCATTCCGATGCAATTTCTGTGTTTCATCGTCAATAAGAAGGTCAGAGGGATACAGTAAACCTGAAGTGAAGCATCGGAATCTGTAACCATTGTCACAGGAATGGTTCAAACCATAGACAGTAAGAAGAGTCAGTTTTCTTGTACTTAACCCGCATTGTGCCTTTTCTATTTAATTCCGATGCAATTTCTGTGTTTCGTCGTAAATAAGAAAGTCCAAGGGATACAGTAAACCTGAAGTGAAGCATCGGAATCTAAAACCGGTCTCCCAGGAAAGGTTCAAATCAGAGACAGTAAGAAGAGCCAATCATCTTGTACTTGAGTCAGCATTGTGCAATTTGTATTTAATTCCGATACAATTTCTGTGTTTCATCGTCAAAAAGAAGGTCAGAGGGATACAGTAAACCTGAAGGGAAGCATCGGAATCTATAACTAGTGTCACAGGAATGGTTCAAAACATAGACAGTAAGAAGAGTCAGTTTTCTTGTACTTAAGTCGGCATTGTGCCTTTTGTATTTAATTCCGATACAATTTCTGTGCTTCATCACCAATAAGAAGGTCACAGGGATACAGGAAAACTGATGTGAAGCATCGGAATCTATAAATAGTGTCACAGGAGTGGTTCAAAACATAAACAGTAAGAAGCGTCAGTTTTCTTGTACTTAAGTCGGCATTGTGCATTTTGTATATAATTCCGATGCAATTTCTGTGTTTCATCGTCCAATAAGAAGGTCAGAGAGATACAGTAAACCTGAAGTGAAGCATTGTAATCTATAACAAGTGTCACAGGGTTGGTTAAAACATAGTCAGTAAGAAGAGTCAGCTTCCTTGTACTTAAGTCGGCATTGTGCCTTTTGTATTTAATTTCGATGCATTTTCTGTCTTTCATCGTCAATAAGAAGGCCAGTGGGATACAGTAAACCTGAAGTGAAGCATCGGAATCTATAACTAGTGTCACAGGAATGGTTCAAGACATAGACAGTAAGAAGAGTCAATTTTCTTGTACTTAAGTCGGCATTGCGCCCTTTGTATTTAATTCGGATGCAATTTCTGTGTTTCATCGTCAATAAGAATGTCAGACGGTTACAGAAAACTTGAAGTGAAGCATCGGAATCCATAACTAGTGTCACAGGAATGGTCCAAACATAGACAGTAATAAGTGTCAGTTTACTTGTACTTAACCCGGCATTGTACCCTTTCTATTTAATTCCGATGCAATTTCTGTAATTCGTCGTCAATAAGAAGGTGCAAGGCATACAGTAAACCTGAAGTGAAGCATCGGAATCTAAAACCGGTCTCACAGGAAAGGTTCAAAACATAGACAGTAAGAAGAGCCAGTCTTCATGTACTTGAGTCGGCATTGTGCCTTTTGTTTATAATTCCGATGCAATTTCTGTGTTTCATCGTCAATAAAACGGTCAGAGGAATACAGCAAACCTAAAGTGAAGCATAGGAATCTATACCTAGTGTCACAGGAATAGTTCAAAACATAGACAGTAAGAAGAGTCAGTTTTCTTGTACTTAAGTCAGCATTGTGCCTGTTCTATTTAATTCCGATGCACTTTCTGTGTTTCGTTGTCAATAGGAAAAGCCAAGGGATACAGTAAACCTGAAGTGAAGCATCGGAATCCAAAACCTGTCCCACAGGAAAGGTTCAAAACATAGACAGTAAGAAGAGCCAGTATTCTTGTACTTGAGTCGTCATTGTGCCTTTTGTATTTAATTCCGATGCAAGTTCTGTGTTTCATCGTCAATAAGAAGGTCAGAGGGATACAGTGAACCTGATGTGAAGCATCGAAATCTATAACTAGTGTCACAGGAATGGTTCAAAACATAGACAGTAAGAAGAAACAGTCTTCTTGTACTTAAGTCGGCATTGTGCCCTTTGTTTGTATTCCGATGCAATTTCTGTGTTTCATCGTCAATAAGAAGGTCGGAGGGATACAGTAAACCTGAAGTGAAGCATCGGAATCTATAACAAGTGTAACAGGAATGGTTCAAAATATAGACAGTAAGAAGAGTCAGTTTTCTTGTACTTAAGTCAGCATTGTGCCTTTTGTATTTAATTCCGATGCAATTTCTGTGTTTCATCGTCGTTAAGAAGGTCAGAGGGATACAGTAAATCTGAAGTGAAGTATCGGAATCTACAACTAGTGTCACAGGAATGGTTCAAAACATAGACAGTAAGAAGAGTCAGTTTACTTGTACTAAAGTCGGCATTGTGCCTTTTGTGTTCAATTCCGATGCAGTTTCTGTGTGTCATCGTCAATACGAAGGTCAGAGGGATACAGTAAACCTGAAGTGAAGCATCGGAATCTATAACTAGTGTCACAGGAATGGTTCAAAGCACAGACAGTAAGAACAGTCAGTTTTCTAATAATTAAGTCGGCATTGTGCCTTTTGTGTTTAATTCGGATGCAATTTCTGTGTTTCATCGTCAATAAGAAGGTCAGAGGGATACAGTAAACCTGATGTGAAGCATTGGAATCTATAACTAGTGTCACAGGATTGGTTTAAAACATAGACAGTAAGAAGAGTCAGCTTCCTTGTACTTAAATCGGCATTGTGCCTTTTGTATTTAATTCCGATGCATTTTCTGTGTTTCATCGTCAATACGAAGGTGCAAGGGATACAGTAAACCTGAAGTGAAGCATCGGAATTTCTAACTAGTGTCACAGGAATGGTTCAAAACATAGACAGTAAGAAGAGTCAGTTTACTTGTACTTAACTTGGCATTGTGAGTTTTGTATTTCATTCCGATGCAATTTCTGTGTTTCATCGTCAATAAGAAGGTCAGAGGGATACAGTAAACCTGAAGTGAAGCATCGGAATCTGTAACTAGTGTCACAGGAATGGTTCAAATCATAGACAGTAAGAAGAGTCAATTTTCTTGTACTTAAGTCGGCATTGCGCCCTTTGTATTTAATTCGGATGCAATTTCTGTGTTTCGTCGTACATAAGAAGGTCCAAGGGATACAGAAAACCTGAAGTGAAGCATCGGAATCTAAAACCGGTCTCCCAGGAAAGGTTTAAATCAGAGACAGTAAGAAGAGCCAATCTTCTTGTACTTGAGTCGGCATTGTGCCATTTGTATTTAATTCCGATGCAATTTCTGTGTTTCATCGTCAAAAAGAAGGTCAGAGGGATACAGTAAACCTGAAGGGAAGCATCGGAATCTATAACTAGTTTCACAGGAATGGTTAAAACATAGACAGTAAGAAGAGTCAGTTTTCTTGTACTGAAGTCGGCATTGTGCCTTTTGTCTTTAATTCCGATACAATTTCTGTGTGCCATCGTCAATACGTAGGTCAGAGGGATACAGTAACCCTGAAGTGAAGCATCGGAATCTATAACTAGTGTCACAGAAATGGCTCAAAACATTGTCAGTAAGAAGAGTCAGTTTACTTGTACTCAAGTCGGCATTGTGCCTTTTGTATTAAATTCCGATGCAATTTCTGTGTTTCATCGTCAATAAGAAGGTCAGAGGAATACAGTAAACCTGAAGTGAAGCATCGGAATCTATAACTAGTGTCACAGGAATGGTTCAAAACATAGACAGTAAGAAGAGACAGTCTTGTTGTACTTAAGTCGGCATTGTGCACTTTGTTTGTATTCCGATGCAATTTCTGTGTTTCATCGTCAATAAGAAGGTAAGAGGGATACAGTACACCTGAAGTGAAGCATCGGAATCTATAACAAGTGTAACAGAAATGGTTCAAAATATAGACAGTAAGGAGAGTCAGTTTTCTTGTACTGAAGTCAGCATTGAGCCTTTTGTATTTAATTCCGATGCAATTTCTGTGTGTCATCGTCAATGCGAAGGTCAGAGGGATACAGTAAACCTGAAGTGAAGCATCGGAATCTATAACTAGTGTCACAGGAATGGTTCAAAGCATAGACAGTAAGATGAGTCAGTTTTCTAATAATTAAGTCGGCATTGTGCCTTTTGTATTTAATTCGGATGCAATTTCTGTGTTTCATCGTCAATAAGAAGGTCAGACGGATACAGTAAACCTGAAGTGATGCATCGGAATCTATAACTAGTGTCGCAGGAATGGTTCAAAACATAGACAGTAAGAAGAGTCAGTTTTCTTGTACTTAACCTGGCATTGTGCCATTTCTATTTAATTCCGATGCAATTTCTGTGTTTCGTCGTCAATAAGAAGGTCCAAGAGATACAGTAAACCTGAAGTGAAGCAACGGAATCTATAACCGGTCTCACAGGAAAGGTTCAAAACATAGACAGTAAGAAGAGCCAATCTTCTTGTACTTGAGTCGGCAATGTGCCTTTTGTTTGTAATCCGATGCAATTTCAGTGTTTGATCGTCAACAAGAAGGTCAGAGGGATACAGTAAACCTGAAGTGAAGCATTGCAATCTATAACTAGTGTCACAGGGATGGTTCAAAACATAGACAGTAAGAAGAGTCAGTTTTCTTGCACTTAAGTCGGCATTGTGCCTTTTGTATTTAATTCCGATACAATTTCTGTGCTTCATCGTCAATAAGAAGGTCACAGGGATACAGTAAAGCTGATGTGAAGCATCGGAATCTATAATTAGTGTTACAGGAGTGGTTCAAAACATAAACAGTAAGAAGCGTCAGTTTTCTTGTACTTAAGTCGGCATTGTGCCTTTTGTATATAATTCCGATGCAATTTCTGTGTTTCATCGTCAATAAGAAGGTCAGAGGGATACAGTAAACCTGAAGTGAAGCATTGGAATCTATAACTAGTGTCACAGGATTGGTTTAAAACATAGACAGTAAGAAGAGTCAGCTTCCTTGTACTTAAGTCGGCATTGTGCCTTTTGTATTTAATTCCGATGCATTTTCTGTGTTTCATCGTCAATAAGAAGGCGAGTGGGATACAGTAAACCTGAAATGAAGCATCGGAATCTATAACTAGTGTCACAGGAATGGTTCAAACATAGACAGTAAGAAGAGTCAGTTTACTTGTACTTAACTTGGCATTGTGAGTTTTGTATTTCATTCCGATGCAATTTCTGTGTTTCATCGTCAATAAGAAGGTCAGAGGGATACAGTAAACCTGAAGTGAAGCATCGGAATCTGTAGCTAGTGTCACAGGAATGGTTCAAATCATAGACAGTAAGAGGAGTCAATTTTCTTGTACTTAAGTCGGCATTGCGCCCTTTGTATTTTATTCGGATGCAATTTCTGTGTTTCATCGTCAATAAGAATGTCAGACGGTTACAGAAAACTTGAAGTGAAGCATCGGAATCCATAACTAGTGTCACAGGAATGCTTCAAAACATTGACAGTAATAAGAGTCAGTTTACTTGTACTTAAGTCGGCATTGTGCCTTTTGTATTTAATTCCGATGCAATTTCTGTGTTTCATCGTCAATAAGAAGGTCAGAGGGATACAGTAAACCTGAAGTGAAGCATCGGAATCCATAACTAGTGTCACAGGAATGGTTCAAAACATTGACAGTAATAAGAGTCAGTTTCCTTGTACTTAAGTCGACATTGTTTCTTTTGTATTTAATTCCGATGCAATTTCTGTGTTTCATCGTCAATAAGAAGGTTAGAGGCATACAGTAACCCTGAAGAGATGCATCGGAATCTATAACTAGTGTCACAGCAATGGTTCAAAGCATAGACAGTAAGAAGAGTCAGTTTTCTTGTACTTAACCCGGCATTGTCCCTTTTCTATTTAATTCCGATGCAATTTCTGTGTTTCGTCGTACATAAGAAGGTCCAAGGGATACAGAAAACCTGAAGTGAAGCATCGGAATCTGAAACCGGTCTCCCAGGAAAGGTTCAAATCAGAGACAGTAAGAAGAGCCAATCTTCTTGTACTTGAGTCGGCATTGTGCCATTTGTATTTAATTCCGATGCAATTTCTGCGTTTCATCGTCAAAAAGAAGGTCAGAGGGATACAGTAACCCTGAAGTGAAGCATCGGAATCTATAACTAGTGTCACAGAAATGGCTCAAAACATTGTCAGTAAGAAGAGTCAGTTTACTTGTACTCAAGTCGGCATTGTGCCTTTTGTATTAAATTCCAATGCAATTTCTGTGTTTCATCGTCAATAAGAAGGTCAGAGGGTTACAGTAAACCTGAAGTGAAGCATCGGAATCTATAACTAGTGTCACAGGAATAGTTCAAATCATAGACAGTAAGAAGAGTCAGTCTTCTTGTACTTAAGTCGGCACTGGGCCTTTTGTTTGTAATCCGATGCAATTTCAGTGTTTGATCGTCAATAAGAAGGTCAGAGGGATACAGTAAACCTGAAGTGAAGCATCGGAATCTATAACTAGTGTCACAGGAATGGTTCAAAACATAGACAGTATGAAGAGTTAGTTTACTTGTACTCAAGTCGGCATTGTGCCTTTTGTATTAAATTCCGATGCAATTTCTGTGTTTCATCGTCAATAAGAAGGTCAGAGGGATACAGTAAACCTGAAGTGAAGCATCGGAATCTATAACTAGTGTCACAGGAATGGTTAAAAACATAGACAGTAAGAAGAGTCAGATTACTTGTACTTAAGTTAGCACTGTGAGTTTTGTATTTCATTCCGATGCAATTTCTGTGTTTCATCGTTAATAAGAAGGCCAGAGGGATACAGTAAACCTGAAGTGAAGCATCTAAATCTATAACTAGTGTCACAGGAATGGTTCAAATCATAGACAGTAAGAAGAGTCAGTTTTCTTGTACTTAACCCGGCATTGTGCCTTTTCTATTTACTTCCGATGCAATTTCTGTAATTCGTCGTCAATAAGAAGCTGCAAGGGATACAGTAAACCTCAAGTGAAGCATCGGAATCTAAAACCGGTCTCACAGGAAAGGTTCAAAACATAGACAGTAAGAAGAGCCAGTCTTCTTGTACTTGAGTCGGCATTGTGCCTTTTGTTTATAATTCCGATGCAATATCTGTGTTTCATCGTCAATAAGACGGTCAGAGGAATACAGCAAACCTAAAGTGAAGCATAGGAATCTATAACTAGTGTCACAGGAATAGTTCAAAACATAGACAGTAAGAAGAGTCAGTTTTCTTGTACTTAAGTCAGTATTGTGCCTTTTCTATTTAATTCCGATGCACCTTCTGTGTTTCGTTGTCAATAGGAAGGGCCAATGGATACAGTAAACCTGAAGTGAAGCATCGGAATCTAAAACCTGTCTCACAGGAAAGGTTCAAAACATAGACAGTAAGAAGAGCCAGTATTCTTGTACTTGAGTCGTCAATGTGCCTTTTGTATTTAATTCCGATGCAATTTCTGTGTTTCATCGTCAATAAGAAGGTCAGAGGGATACAGTAAACCTGATGTGAAGCATCGGAATCTATTACTAGTGTCACAGGAATGGTTCAAACATAGACGGTAAGAAGAAACAGTCTTCTTGTACTTAAGTCGGCATTGTGCCCTTTGTTTGTATTCCGATGCAATTTCTGTGTTTCATCGTCAATAAGAAGGTCATAGGGATACAGTAAACCTGAAGTGAAGCATCGGAATCTCTAACTAGTGTCACAGGAATGGTTCAAAACGTAGACAGTAAGAAGAGTCAGTTTACTTCTACTAAAGTCGGCATTGCGCCCTTTGTATTTAATTCGGATGCAATTTCAGTGTTTCATCGTCAATAAGAATGTCAGACGGTTACAGAAAACTTGAAGTGAAGCATCGGAATCCATAACTAGTGTCACAGGAATGGTTCAAAACATTGACAGTAATAAGAGTCAGTTTCCTTGTACTTAAGTCGGCATTGTTTCTTTTGTATTTAATTCCGATGCAATTTCTGTGTTTCATCGTCAATAATAAGGTTAGAGGCATACAGTAACCCTGAAGTGATGCATCGGAATCTATAACTAGTGTCACAGGAATGGTTAAAACATAGACAGTAAGAAGAGTCAGTTTTCTTGTACGTAAGTCGGCATTGTGCCTTTTTTTTCTTTAATTCCGATACAATTTCTGTATGCCATCGTCAATACGTAGGTCAGAGGGATACAGCAACCCTGAAGTGAATCATCGGAATCTATAACTAGTGTCACAGAAATGGCTCAAAACATTGACAGTAAGAAGAGTCAGTTTACTTGTACTCAAGTCGGCATTGTGCATTTCGTATTTAATTCCGATGCAATTTCTGTGTTTCATCGTCAATAAGAAGGTCAGAGGGTTACAGTAAACCTGAAGTGAAGCATTGGAATCTATAACTAGTGTCACAGGATTGGTTTAAAACATAGACAGTAAGAAGAGTCAGTTTACTTGTACTTAAGTTGGCATTGTGAGTTTTGTATTTCATTCCGATGCAATTTCTGTGTTTCATCGTCAATAAGAAGGTCAGAGGGATACAGTAAACCTGAAGTGAAGCATCGGAATCTGTAACTAGTGTCACAGGAATGGTTCAAATCATAGACAGTAAGAAGAGTCAATTTTCTTGTACTTAAGTCGGCATTGCGCCCTTTGTATTTAATTCGGATGCAATTTCTGTGTTTCATCATCAATAAGAATGTCAGACGGTTACAGAAAACTTGAAGTGAAGCATCAGAATCCATAACTAGTGTCACAGGAATGGTTCAAAACATAGACAGTAAGAAGCGTCAGTTTCCTTCTACTTATGTCGGCATTGTGCCTTTTGTATTTAATTCCGATGCAATTTCTGTGTCTCGTCGTCAATTAGAAGGGCCAAGGGATACAGTAAACCAGAAGTGAAGCATCGGAGTCTGTAACTAGGGTCATAGGATTGGTTCAAAACATAAACAGTAAGAAGCGTCAGTTTCCTTGTACTTAAGTCGGCATTGTTTCCTTTGTATTTAATTCTGATGCAATATCTGTGTTTCATCGTCAATAAGACGGTCAGAGGAATACAGCAAACCTAAAGTGAAGCATAGGAATCTATAACTAGTGTCACAGGAATTGTTCAAAACATAGACAGTAAGAAGAGTCAGTTTTCTTGTACTTAAGTCAGTATTGTGCCTTTTCTATTTAATTACGATGCACTTTCTTTGTTTCGTTGTCAATAGGAAGGGCCAAGGGATACAGTAAACCTGAAGTGAAGCATCGGAATCTAAAACCTGTCTCACAGGTAAGGTTCAAAACATAGACAGTAAGAAGAGCCAGTCTTCTTGTACTTGAGTCGTCTTTGTGCCTTTTGAATTTAATTCCGATGCAATTTCTGTGTTTCATCGTCAATAAGAAGGTCAGAGAGATACAGTAAACCTGATGTGAAGCATCGGATTCTATAACTAGTGTCACAGGAATGGTTCAAAACATAGACAGTAAGAAGAAACAGTCTTCTTGTACTTAAGTCGGCATTGTGCCTTTTGTTTGTATTCCGATGCAATTTCTGTGTTTCATCGTCACTAAGAAGGTCAGAGGGATACAGTAAACCTGAAGTGAAGCATCGGAATCTATAACTAGTGTCACAGGAATGGTTCAAAACATAGACAGTAAGAAGAGTCAGTTTACTTGTACTAAAGTCGTCATTGTGCCTTTTGTATTTAATTCCGATGCAATTTCTGAGTTTCATCGTCAATAAGAAGGTCAGAGGGATACAGTAAACCTGATGTGAAGCATCGGAATCTACATCTAGTGTCACAGGAATGGTTCAAAACATAGACAGTAAGAAGAAACAGTCTTCTTGTACTTAAGTCGGCATTGTGCCCTTTGTTTGTATTCCGATGCAATTTCTGTGTTTCATCGTCAATAAGAAGGTCAGAGGGATACAGTAAACCTGAAGTGAAGCATCGGAATCTATAACAAGTGTAACAGGAATCGTTCAAAATATAGACAGTAAGAAGAGTCAGTTTGTTGAACTTAAGTCAGCATTGTGCCTTTTGTATTGGATTCCGATGCAATTTCTGTGTTTCATCGTCGACAAGAAGGTCAGAGGGATACAGTAAATCTGAAGTGAAGTATCGGAATCTATAACTAGTGTCACAGGAATGGTTCAAAACATAGACAGTAAGAAGCGTCAGTTTCCTTGTACTTATGTCGGCATTGTGCCTTTTGTATTTAATTCCGATGCAATTTCTGTGTTTCGTCGTCAATTTGAAGGGCCAAGGGATACAGTAAACCTGAAGTGAAGCATCGGAATCCATAACTAGTGTCACAGGAATGGTTCAAAACATTGACAGTAATAAGAGTCAGTTTACTTGTACCTAAGTCGGCATTGTTTCTTTTGTATTTAATTCCGATGCAATTTCTGTGTTTCATCGTCAATAAGAAGGTCAGAGGCATACAGTAACCCTAAAGTGATGCATCAGAATCTATAACTAGTGTCACAGGAATGGTTCAAAACACAGACAGTAAGAAGAGTCAGTTTTCTTGTACTTAACCCGGCATTGTGCCTTTTCTATTTAATTCCGATGCAATTTCTGTGTTTCATCGTACATAAGAAGGTCCAAGAGATACAGTAAACCTGAAACGAAGCATCGGAATCTAAAACCGGTCTCCCAGGAAAGGTTCAAATCAGAGACAGTAAGAAGAGCCAATCTTCTTGTACTTGAGTCGGCATTGTGCCATTTGTATTTAATTCCGATGCAATTTCTGTGTTTCATCGTCAAAAAGAAGGTCAGAGGGTTACAGTAAACCTGAATGGAAGCATCGGAATCTGTAACTAGTTTCACAGGAAAGGTTAAAACATAGACAGTAAGAAGAGTCAGTTTTCTTGTACTTAAGTCGGCATTGTGCCTTTTGTCTTTAATTTCGATACAATTTCTGTGTGCCATCGTCAATTCGTAGGTCAGAGGGATACAGTAACCCTGAAGTGAAACATCGGAATCTATAACTAGTGTCACAGAAATGGCTCAAAACATTGACAGTAAGAAGAGTCAGTTTACTTGTACTCAAGTCGGCATTGTGCATTTTGTATTAAATTCCGATGCCATTTCTGTGTTTCATCGTCAATAAGAAGGTCAGAGGAATACAGTTAACCTGAAGTGAAGCATCGGAATCTATAACTAGTGTCACAGGAATGGTTCAAAACATAGACAGTAAGAAGAGTCAATCTTCTTGTACTCATGTCGGCATTGTGCGTTTTGTATTTAATTCCGATGCAATTTCTGTGTTTCATCGTCAATAAGAAGGTCAGAGGGTTACAGTAAACCAGAAGTGAAGCATCGGAATCTATAACTAGTGTCACAGGAATGGTTCAAAACATAGACAGTAAGAAGAGTCAGTTTACTTGTACTTAAGTCGACATTGTGCCTTTTGTATTTAATTCCGATGCAAATTCTGTGTTTCATCGTCAATAAGAAGGTCAGAGTGATACAGTAAACCTGAAGTGAAGCATCGGAATCTATAACTAGTGTCACATTAATGGTTCCAACATAGACAGTAAGATGAGTCAGTTTTCTTATAATTAAGTCGGCATTGTGCCTTTTGTATTTAATTCCGATGCAATTTCTGTGTTTCATCGTCAATAAGAAGGTCAGAGGGATACAGTAAACCTGAAGTGAAGCATGGGAATCTATAACTAGTGTCACAGGATTGGTTTAAATCATAGACAGTTAGAGGAGTCAGCTTCCTTGTACTTAAGTCGGCATTGTGCCTTTTGTATTTAATTCCGATGCACTTTCTGTGTTTCATCGTCAATAAGAAGGCCAGTGGGATACAGTAAACCTGAAGTGAAGCATCGGAATCTATAACTAGTGTCACAGGAATGGTTACAAACATAGACAGTAAGAAGAGTCAGTTTACTTGTACTTAAGTTGGCATTGTGAGTTTTGTATTTCATTCCGATGCAATTTCTGTGTTTCATCGTCAATAAGAAGGTCAGAGGGATACAGTAAACCTGAAGTGAAGCATCGGAATCTGTAACTAGTGTCACAGGAATGGTTCAAATCATAGAGAGTAAGAAGAGTCAATTTTCTTGTACTTAAGTCGGCATTGCGCCCTTTGTATTTAATTCGGATGCTATTTCTGTGTTTCATCGTCAATAAGAATGTCAGACGGTTACAGAAAACTTGAAGTGAAGCATCGGAATCTATAACTAGTGTCACAGGAATGGTTCAAAACATAGACAGTAAGAAGCGTCAGTTTCCTTGTACTTATGTCGGCAATGTGCCTTTTGTATTTAATTCCGATGCAATTTCTGTGTCTCGTCGTCAATTAGAAGGGCCAAGGGATACAGTAAACCTGAAGTGAAGCATCGGAATCTATAACTAGGGTCATAGGATTGGTTCAAAACATAAACAGTAAGAAGCGTCAGTTTCCTTGTACTTAAGTCGGCATTGTTTCTTTTGTATTAAATCCGATGCAATTTCTGTGTTTCATCGTTAATAAGAAGGCCAGAGGGATAGAGTAAACCTGAAGTGAAGCATCGGAATCTATAAATAGTGTCACAGGAATGGTTCAAAACATAGACAGTACGAAGAAACAGTCTTCTTGTACTTAAGTCGGCATTGTGCCCTTTGTTTGTATTCCGATGCAATTTCTGTGTTTCATCGTCAATAAGAAGGTGAGAAGGATACAGTAAACCTGAAGTGAAGCATCGGAATCTATAACTAGTGTCACAGGAATGGTTAAAAACATAGACAGTAAGAAGAGTCAATTTTCTTGTACTTAAGTCGGCATTGTACCTTTTGTATTTAATTCCGATGCAATTTATGTGTTTCATCGTCAATAAGGTCACAGGGATACAGTAAACCTGAAGTGAAGCGTCGGAATCTATAACTTGTGTCACAGGAGTGGTTCAAACATAAACAGTAAGAAGCGTCAGTTTTCTTGTACTTAAGTCGGCATTGTGCCTTTTGTATTTAATTCCGATGCAATTTCTGTGTTTCATCGTCAATAAGAAGGTCAGAGGAATACAGTAAACCTGAAGTGAAGCATCGGAATCTATAAATAGTGTCACAGGAATGGTTAAAAGCACAGACAGTAAGATGAGTCAGTTTCCGTGTACTTAAGTCGGCATTGTGCCTTTTTTATTTAATTCCGATGCAATTTCTGTGTTTCATCGTCAATAAGAAGGTCAGAGGGACACAGTAAACCTGAAGTGAAGCATCGGAATCTATAACAAGTGTAACAGGAATGGTTCAAATTATAGACAGTAAGAAGAGTCAGTTTTCGTGTACTTAATTCAGCATTGTGCCTTTTGTATTTAATTCAGATGCAATTTCTGTGTTTCATCGTCGACAAGAAGGTCAGAGGGATACAGTAAATCTGAAGTGAAGTATCGGAATCTACAACTAGTGTCACAGGAATGGTTCAAAGCATAGACACTTAGAAGCGTCAGTTTACTTGTACTAAAGTCGGTATTGTGCGTTTTGTAATTAATTCCGATGCAATTTCTGTGTGTCATCGTCAATAAGAAGGTCAGAGGGATACAGTAAACCTGAAGTGAAGCATCGGAATCTATAACTAGTGTCACAGGAATGGTTCAAAGCATAGACAGTAAGAAGAGTCAGTTTTCCTGTACTTAAGTCAGCATTGTGCCTTTTGTATTTAATTCAGATGCAATTTCTGTGTTTCATCGTCGACAAGAAGGTCAGAGGGATACAGTAAATCTGAAGTGAAGTATCGGAATTATAACTAGTGTCACAGGAATGGTTCAAACTTAGACAGTAAGAAGAGTCAGTTTACTTGTACTAAAGTCAGCATTGTGCCTTTTCTATTTAATTCCGAAGCACTTTCTGTGTTTCGTTGTCAATAGGAAGGGCTAAGGGATACAGTAAACCTGAAGTGAAGCATCGAAATCTAAAACCTGTCTCACAGGAAAGGTTCAAATCATAGACAGTAAGAAGAGCTAGTATTCTTGTACTTGAGTCGTCTTTGTGCCTTTTGTATTTAATTCCGATGCAATTTCTGTGTTTCATCGTGAATAAGAAGGTCAGAGGGATACAGTAACCCTGAAGTGAAGCATCGGAATCTATAACTAGTGTCACAGAAATGGCTCAAATCATTGACAGTAAGAAGAGTCAGTTTACTTGTACTCAAGTCGGCATTGTGCCTTTTGTATTAAATTCCGATGCAATTTCTGTGTTTCATCGTCAATAAGAAGGTCAGAGGAATACAGTAAACCTGAAGTGAAGCATCGGAATCTATAACTAGTGTCACAGGAATGGTTCAAAACATAGACAGTAAGAAGAGTCAATCTTCTTGTACTTATGTCGGCATTGTGCGTTTTGTATTTAATTCCGATGCAATTTCTGTGTTTCATCGTCAATAAGAAGGTCAGAGGGTTACAGTAAACCTGAAGTGAAGCATCGGAATCTATAACTAGTGACACAGGAATGGTTCAAAACATAGACAGTAAGAAGAGTCAGTTTACATGTACTTAAGTCGACATTTTGCTTTTTGTATTTAATTCCGATGCAAATTCTGTGTTTCATCGTCAATAAGAAGGTCAGAGTGATACAGTAAACCAGAAGTGAAGCATCGGAATCTATAACTAGTGTCACAGGAATGATTCCAACATAGACAGTAAGATGAGTCACTTTTCTTATAATTAAGTCGGCAATGTGCCTTTTGTATTTAATTCCGATGTAATATATGTGTTTCATCGTCAATAAAGAGGTCAGAGGGAGACAGTAAACCTGAAGTGAAGCATCGGAATCTATAACTAGTGTCACAGGAATGGTTCAAATCATAGACAGTAAGAAGAGTCAGTCTTCTTGTACTTAAGTCGGCATTGGGCCTTTTGTTTGTAATCCGATGCAATTTCAGTGTTTGATCGTCAATAAGAAGGTCAGAGGGATACAGTAAACCTGAAGTGAAGCATCGGAATCAATAACTAGTGTCACAGGAATGGTTCAAAACATAGACAGTAAGAAGAGTCAGTTTTCTTGTACTTAAGTCGGCATTGTTCCTTTTGTATTTAATTCCGATACAATTTCTGTGCTTCACCGTCAATAAGAAGGTCACAGGGATACAGTAAAGCTGATGTGAAGCATCAGAATCTACAATTAGTGTCACAGGAGTGGTTCAAAACATAAACAGTAAGAAGCGTCAGTTTTCTTGTACTTAAGTCGGCATTGTGATTTTGTATACAATTGCGATGCAATTTCTGTGTTTCATCGTCAATAAGAAGGTCAGAGGGATACAGTAAACCTGAAGTGAAGCATTGGAATTTATAACTAGTGTCACAGGAATGGTTTAGAACATAGACAGTTAGAAGAGTCAGCTTCCTTGTACTTATGTCGGCATTGTGCCTTTTGTATTTAATTCCGATGCATTTTCTGTGTTTCATCGTCAATAAGAAGGCCAGTGGGATACAGTAAACCTGAAGTGAAGCATCGGAATATATAACTAGTGTCACAGGAATGGTTCAAAACATAGACAGTAACAAGAGTGAGTTTACTTGTACTTAAGTTGGCATTGTGAGTTTTGTATTTCATTCCGATGCAATTTCTGTGTTTCATCGTCAATAAGAAGGTCAGAGGGATACAGTAGACCTGAAGTGAAGCATCGGAATCTGTAACTAGTGTCACAGGATTGGTTTAGAACATAGTCAGTTAGAAGAGACAGCTTCCTTGTACTTAAGTCGGCATTGTGCCTTTTGTATTTAATTCAGATGCAATTTCAGTGTTTGATCGTCAATAAGAAGGTCAGAGGGATACAGTAAACCTGAAGTGAAGCATCGGAATCAATAACTAGTGTCACAGGAATGGTTCAAAACATAGACAGTAAGAAGCGTCAGTTTCCTTGTACTTATGTCGGCATTGTGAATTTTGTATTTAATTCCGATGCAATTTCTGTGTCTCGTCGTCAATTAGAAGGGCCAAGGGATACAGTAAACCTGAAGAGAAGCATCGGAATTTATAACTAGGGTCATAGGATTGGTTCAAAACATAAACAGTAAGAAGCGTCAGTTTCCTTGTACTTAAGTCGGCATTGTTTCTTTTGTATTTAATTCCGATGCAATATCTGTGTTTCATCGTCAATTAGACGGTCAGAGGAATACAGCTTACCTAAAGTGAAGCATAGGAATCTATATCTAGTGTCACAGGAATAGTTCAAAACATAGACAGTAAGAAGAGTCAGTGTTCTTGTACTTAAGTCAGCATTGTGCCTTTTCTATGTAATTCCGATGCACTTTCTGTGTTTCATTGTCAATAGGAAGGGCCAAGGGATACAGTAAACCTGAAGTGAAGCATCGGAATCTAAAACCTGTCTCACAGGAAAGGTACAAAACATAGACAGTAAGAAGAGCCAGTCTTCTTGTACTTGAGTCGTCATTGTGCCTTTTGTATTTAATTCCGATGCAATTTCTATGTTTCATCGTCAATAAGAAGGTCACAGGGATGCAGTAAACCTGATGTGAAGCATCGGAATCTATAACTAGTGTCACAGGAATGGTTCAAACATAGACAGTAAGAAGAAACAGTCTCCTTGTACTTAAGTCTGCATTGTGCCCTTTGTTTGTATTCCGATGCAATTTCTGTGTTTCATCGTCAATAAGAAGGTCAGAGGGATACAGTAAACCTGAAGTGAAGCATCGGAATCTATAACTAGTGTCACAGGAATGGTTCAAAACATAGACAGTAAGAAGAGTCAATTTTCTTGTACTTAAGTCGGCATTGTACTTTTTGTATTTAATTCCGATGCAATTGATGTGTTTCATCGTCAATAAGGTCACAGGGATACAGTAAACCTGAAGTGAAGCGTCGGAATCTATAACTTGTGTCACAGGAATGGTTCAAAACATAAACAGTAAGCAGCGTCAGCTTTCTTGCACTTAAGTCGGCATTGTGCCTTTTTTATTTAATTCCGATGCAATTTCTGTGTTTCATCGTCAATAAGAAGGTCAGAGGTATACAGTAAACCTGAAGTAAAGCTTCGGAATCTATAACATGTGTAACAGGAATGGTTCAAAATATAGACAGTAAGAAGAGTCAGTTTTCTTGTATTTAAGTCAGCATTGTGCCTTCTGTATTTAATTCAGATGCAATTTCTGTGTTTCATCGTCGAGAAGAAGGTCAGAGGGATACAGTATATCTGAAGTGAAGTATCGGAATCTATAACTAGTGTCACAGGAATGATTCAAAACATAGACAGTAAGAAGAGTCAGTTTACTTGTACTAAAGTCGGCATTGTGCCTTTTGTATTTAATTCCGATGCAATTTCTGTGTGTCATCGTCAATAAGAAGGTCAGAGGGATGCAGTAAACCTGAAGTGAAGTATCGGAATCTATAACTAGTGTCACAGGAATGGTTCAAAGCATAGACAGTAAGAAGAGTCAGTTTTCTAATAATTAAGTCGGCATTGTGCCTTTTGTATTTAATTCGGATGCAATTTCTGTGTTTCATCGTCAATAAGAAGGTCAGAGGGATACAGTAACCCTGAAGTGATGCATCGGAATCTATAACTAGTGTCACAGGAATGGTTCAAAACATAGACAGTAAGAAGCGTCAGTTTCCTTGTACTTATGTCGGCATTGTGCCTTTTGTATTTAATTCCGATGCAATTTCTGTGTCTCGTCGTCAATTAGAAGGGCCAAGGGATACAGTAAACCTGAAGTGAAGCATCGGAATCTATAACTAGGGTCATAGGATTGGTTCAAAACATAAACAGTAAGAAGCGTCAGTTTCCTTGTACTTAAGTCGGCATTGTTTCTTTTGTATTAAATCCGATGCAATTTCTGTGTTTCATCGTTAATAAGAAGGGCAGAGGGATACAATAAACCTGAAGTGAAGCATCTAAATCTATAACTAGTGTCACAGGAATGGTTCAAATCATAGACAGTAAGAAGAGTCAGTTTTCTTATACTTAACCCGGCATTGAGCCTTTTCTATTTAATTCCGATGCAATTTCTGTAATTCTTCGTCAATAAGAAGGTGCAAGGGATACAGTAAACCTGTAGTGAAGCATCGGAATCTAAAACCGGTCTCACAGGAAAGGTTCAAAACATAGACAGTAAGAAGAGCCAGTCTTCTTGTACTTGAGTCGGCATTGTGCCTTTTGTTTATAATTCCGATGCAATATCTGTGTTTCATCGTCAATAAGACGGTCAGAGGAATACAGCAAACCTAAAGTGAAGCATAGGAATCTATAACTAGTGTCACAGGAATAGTTCAAAACATAGACGGTAAGAAGAGTCAGTTTACTTGTACTTAAGTCAGCATTGTGCCTTTTCTATTTAATTCCGATGCACTTTCTGTGTTTCGTTGTCAATAGGAAGGGCCAAGGGGTACAGTAAACCTGAAGTGAAGCATCGGAATCTAAAACCTGTCTCACAGGAAAGGTTCAAAACATAGACAGTAAGAAGAGCCAGTCTTCTTGTACTTGAGTCGTCATTGTGCCTTTTGTATTTAATTCCGATGCAACTTCTGTGTTTCATCGTCAATAAGACGGTCAGAGGGATACAGTAAACCTGATGTGAAGCATCGGAATCTATAACTAGTGTCACAGAAATGGTTCAAAACATAGACAGTAAGAAGAAACAGTCTTCTTGTACTTAAGTCGGCATTGTGCCCTTTCTTTGTATTCCGATGCAATTTCTGTGTTTCATCGTCAATAAGAAGGTCAGAAGGATACAGTAAACCTGAAGTGAAGCATCGGAATCTATAACTAGTGTCACAGGAATGGTTAAAAACATAGACAGTAAGAAGAGTCAATTTTCTTGTACTTAAGTCGGCATTGTACCTTTTGTATTTAATTCCGATGCAATTTATGTGTTTCATCGTCAATAGGGTCACAGGGATACAGTAAACCTGAAGTGAAGCGTCGGAATCTATAACTTGTGTCACAGGAGTGGTTCAAAACATAAACAGTAAGAAGCGTCAGTTTTCTTGTACTTAAGTCGGCATTGTGCCTTTTGTATTTAATTCCGATGCAATTTCTGTGTTTCATCGTCAATAAGAAGGTCAGAGGAATACAGTAAACCTGAAGTGAAGCATCGGAATCTATAAATAGTGTCACAGGAATGGTTAAAAGCGCAGACAGTAAGAAGAGTCAGTTTCCGTGTACTTAAGTCGGCATTGTGCCTTTTTTATTTAATTCCGATGCAATTTCTGTGTTTCATCGTCAATAAGAAGGTCAGAGGGATACAGTAAACCTGAAGTGAAGCATCGGAATCTATAACAAGTGTAACAGGAATGGTTCAAAATATAGACAGTAAGAAGAGTCACTTTTCGTGTACTTAAGTCAGCATTGTGCCTTTTGTATTTAATTCAGATGCAATTTCTGTGTTTCATCGTCGACAAGAAGGTCAGAGGGATACAGTAAATCTGAAGTGAAGTATCGGAATCTATAACTAGTTTCACAGGAATGGTTCAAAGCATAGACACTAAGAAGCGTCAGTTTACTTGTACTAAAGTCGGCATTGTGCCTTTTGTAATTAATTCCGATGCAATTTCTGTGTGTCATCGTCAATAAGAAGGTCAGAGGGATACAGTAAACCTGAAGTGAAGCATCGGAATCTATAACTAGTGTCACAGGAATGGTTCAAAGCATAGACAGTAAGAAGAGTCAGTTTTCTTGTACTTAAGTCAGCATTGTGCCTTTTGTATTTAATTCAGATGCAATTTCTGTGTTTCATCGTCGACAAGAAGGTCAGAGGGATACAGTAAATCTGAAGTGAAGTATCGGAATCTATAACTAGTGTCACAGGAATGGTTCAAAACATAGACAGTAAGAAGAGTCAGTTTACTTGTACTAAAGTCAGCATTGTGCCTTTTCTATTTAATTCCGATGCACTTTCTGTGTTTCGTTGTCAATAGGAAGGGCTAAGGGATACAGTAAACCTGAAGTGAAGCATCGGAATCTAAAACCTGTCTCACAGGAAAGGTTCAAATCATAGACAGTAAGAAGAGCTAGTATTCTTGTACTTGAGTCGTCTTTGTGCCTTTTGTATTTAATTCCGACGCAATTTCTGTGTTTCATCGTGAATAAGAAGGTCAGAGGGATACAGTAAACCTGATGTGAAGCATCGGAATCTATAACTAGTGTCACAGTAATGGTTCAAAACATAGACAGTAAGAAGAAACAGTCTTCTTGTACTTAAGTCGGCATTGTGCCCTTTGTTTGTATTCCGATGCAATTTCTGTGTTTCATCGTCAATAAGAAGGTCAGAGGGATACAGTAAACCTGAAGTGAAGCATCGGAATCTAAAACTAGTGTCACAGGAATGGTTCAAAACACAGACAGTAAGAAGAGGTAGTTTACTTGTACTAAAGTCGTGATTGTGCCTTTTGTATTTATTTCCGATGCAATTTCTGTGTTTCATCGTCAATAAGAAGGTCAGAGGGATACAGTAAACCTGATGTGAAGCATCGGAATCTATAACTAGTTTCACAGGAATGGTTCAAAACATAGACAGTAAGAAGAAACAGTCTTCTTGTACTTAAGTCGGTATTGTGCCCTTTGTTTGCATTCCGATGCAATTTCTGTGTTTCATCGTCAATAAGAAGGTCAGAGGGATACAGTAAACCTGAAGTGAAGCATCGGAATCTATAACAAGTGTAACAGGAATGGTTCAAAATATAGACAGTAAGAAGAGTCAGTTTTCTTGTACTTAAGTCAGCATTGTTCCTTTGTATGTAATTCCGATGCAATTTCTGTGTTTCATCGTCGACAAGGAGGTCAGAGGGATACAGTAAATCTGAAGTGAAGTATCGGAATCTATAACTAGTGTCACAGGAATGGTTCAAAACATAGACAGTAAGAAGAGTCAGTTTACTTGTACTCAAGTCGGCATTGTTTCTTTTGTATTTAATTCCGATGCAATTTCTGTGTTTCGTCGTACATAAGAAGGTCCAAGGGATACAGTAAACCTGAAGTGAAGCATCGGAATCTAAAACCGGTCCCCAGGAAAGGATCAAATCAGAGACAGTAAGAAGAGCCAATCTTCTTGTACTTGAGTCGGCATTGTGCCATTTGTATTTAATTCCGATGCAATTTCTGTGTTTCATCGTCAAAAAGAAGGTCAGAGGGGTACAGTAAACCTGAAGGGAAGCATCGGAATCTATAACTAGTTTCACAGGAATGGTTAAAACATAGACAGTAAGAAGAGTCAGTTATCTTGTACTTAAGTCGGCATTGTGCCTTTTGTCTTTAATTCCGATACAATTTCTGTGTTCCATCGTCAATACGTAGGTCAGAGGGATACAGTAACCCTGAAGTGAAGCATCGGAATCTATAACTAGTGTCACAGGAATGGTTCAAAACATAGACAGTAAGAAGAGTCAGTTTACATGTACTTAAGTCGACATTGTGCATTTTGTATTTAATTCCGATGCAAATTCTGTGTTTCATCGTCAATAAGAAGGTCAGAGTGATACAGTAAACCAGAAGTGAAGCATCGGAATCTATAACTAGTGTCACAGGAATGGTTCCAACATAGACAGTAAGATGAGTCAGTTTTCTTATAATTAAGTCGGCAATGTGCCTTTTGTATTTAATTCCGATGCAATATATGTGTTTCATCGTCAATAAAGAGGTCAGAGGGAGACCGTAAACCTGAAGTGAAGCATCGGAATCTATAACTAGTGTCACAGGAATGGTTCAAATCATAGACAGTAAGAAGAGTCAGTCTTCTTGTACTTAAGTCGGCATTGGGCCTTTTGTTTGTAATCCGATGCAATTTCAGTGTTTGATCGTCAATAAGAAGGTCAGAGGGATACAGTAAACCTGAAGTGAAGCATCGGAATCAATAACTAGTGTCACAGGAATGGTTCAAAACATAGACAGTAAGAAAAGTCAGTTTTCTTGTACTTAAGTCGGCATTGTGCCTTTTGTATTTAATTCCGATACAATTTCTGTGCTTCACCGTCAATAAGAAGGTCACAGGGATACAGTAAAGCTGATGTGAAGCATCAGAATCTACAATTAGTGTCACAGGAGTGGTTCAAAACATAAACAGTAAGAAGCGTCAGTTTTCTTGTACTTAAGTGGGCATTGTGCCTTTTGTATACAATTCCGATGCAATTTCTGTGTTTCATCGTCAATAAGAAGGTCAGAGGGATACAGTAAACCTGAAGTGAAGCATTGGAATCTATAACTAGTGTCACAGGATTGGTTTAGAACATAGACAGTTAGAAGAGTCAGCTTCCTTGTACTTAAGTCGGCATTGTGCCTTTTGTATTTAATTCCGATGCATTTTCTGTGTTTCATCGTCAATAAGAAGGCCAGTGGGATACAGTAAACCTGAAGTGAAGCATCGGAATCTATAACTAGTGTCACAGGAATGGTTCAAAACATAGACAGTAAGAAGAGTGAGTTTACTTGTACTTAAGTTGGCATTGTGAGTTTTGTATTTCATTCCGATGGAATTTCTGTGTTTCATCGTCAATAAGAAGGTCAGAGGGATACAGTAAACCTGAAGTGAACCATCGGAATCTGTAACTAGTGTCACAGGATTGGTTTAGAACATAGTCAGTTAGAAGAGTCAGCTTCCTTGTACTTAAGTCGGCATTGTGCCTTTTGTATTTAATTCCGATGCAATTTCAGTGTTTGATCGTCAATAAGAAGGTCAGAGGGATACAGTAAACCTGAAGTGAAGCATCGGAATCAATAACTAGTGTCACAGGAATGGTTCAAAACATAGGCAGTAAGAAGCGTCAGTTTCCTTGTACTTATGTCGGCATTGTGCCTTTTGTATTTAATTCCGATGCAATTTCTGTGTCTCGTCGTCAATTAGAAGGGCCAAGGGATACAGTAAACCTGAAGTGAAGCATCGGAATTTATAACTAGGGTCATAGGATTGGTTCAAAACATAAACAGTAAGAAGCGTCAGTTTCCTTGTACTTAAGTCGGCATTGTTTCTTTTGTATTTAATTCCGATGCAATATCTGTGTTTCATCGTCAATAAGACGGTCAGAGGAATACAGCAAACCTAAAGTGAAGCATAGGAATCTATATCTAGTGTCACAGGAATAGTTCAAGACATAGACAGTTAGAAGAGTCAGTTTTCTTGTACTTAAGTCAGCATTGTGCCTTTTGTATTTAATTCCGATGCACTTTCTGTGTTTCATTGTCAATAGGAAGGGCCAAGGGATACAGTAAACCTGAAGTGAAGCATCGGAATCTAAAACCTGTCTCACAGGAAAGGTACAAAACATAGACAGTAAGAAGAGCCAGTCTTCTTGAACTTGAGTCGTCATTGTGCCTTTTGTATTTAATTCCGATGCAATTTCTGTGTTTCATCGTCAATAAGAGGGTCAGAGGGATGCAGTAAACCTGATGTGAAGCATCGGAATCTATAACTAGTGTCACAGGAATGGTTCAAACATAGACAGTAAGAAGAAACAGTCTTCTTGTACTTAAGTCGGCATTGTGCCCTTTGTTTGTATTCCGATGCAATTTCTGTGTTTCATCGTCAATAAGAAGGTCAGAGGGATGCAGTAAACCTGATGTGAAGCATCGGAATCTATAACTAGTGTCACAGGAATGGTTCAAAACATAGACTGTAAGAAGAGTCAATTTTCTTGTACTTAAGTCGGCATTGTACCTTTTGTATTTAATTCCGATGCAATTTATGTGTTTCATCGTCAACAAGGTCACAGGGATACAGTAAACCTGAAGTGAAGCGTCGGAATCTATAACTTGTGTCACAGGAATGGTTGAAAACATAAACAGTAAGAAGCGTCACCTTTCTTGTACTTAACTCGGCATAGTGCCTTTTGTATTTAATTCCGATGCAATTTTTGTGTTTCATCGTCAATAAGAAGGTCAGAGGAATACAGTAAACCTGAAGTAAAGCATCGGAATATATAAATAGTGTCACAGGAATGGTTAAAAGCACAGACAGTAAGATGAGTCAGTTTCCTTGTACTTAAGTCGGCATTGTGCCTTTTTTATTTAATTCCGATGCTATTTCTGTGTTTCATCGTCAATAAGAAGGTCAGATGTATACAGTAAACCTGAAGTAAAGCATCGGAATCTATACAAGTGTAACAGGAATGGTTCAAAATATAGACAGTAAGAAGAGTCAGTTTTCTTGTATTTAAGTCAGCATTGTGCCTTTTGTATTTAATTCAGATGCAATTTCTGTGTGTCATCGTCAATAAGAAGGTCAGAGGGATACAGTAAACCTGAAGTGAAGTATCGGAATCTATAACTAGTGTCACAGGAATGGTTCGAAGCATAGACAGTAAGAAGAGTCAGTTTTCTAATAATTAAGTCGGCATTGTGCCTTTTGTATTTAATTCGGATGCAATTTCTGTGTTTCATCGTCAATAAGAAGGTCAGAGGGATACAGTAACCCTGAAGTGATGCATCGGAATCTATAATTAGTGTCACAGGAATGGTTCAAAACCTGAAGAGGTCAGTTTCCTTGTACTTAATTCTGGCATTGTGCCATTTCTATTTAATTCCGAAGCAAATTTCTGTGTTTCGTCGTCAATAAGAAGGTCAAGAGGGATACAGTAAATCTGAAGTGAAGGATCGGAATCTATAACTACGGTCACAGGAGAGGTTCAAAAAATAAACAGTAAGAAGCGTCAGTTTTCTTGTTCTTAAGTCGGCATTGTGCCTTCTGTATTTAATTCCGATGCAATTTCTGTGTTTCGTCGTCAATAAGGAAGGTCAGAGGGATACAGTAAACCTGAAGTGAAGCATCGGAATCTATAACTAGTGTCACAGGAATGGTCAAACATAGACAGTAAGAAGAGTCAGTTTACTTGTACTTAAATCGGCATTGTGCCTTTAGTATTTAATGCCGATGAAATTTCTGTGTTTCATCGTCAATGAGAATGTCAGAGGGATACAGTAAACCTGAAGTGAAGCATCGGAATCTAAAACCGGTCTCACAGGAAAGGTTCAAAACATAGTCAGTAAGAAGAGCCAGTCCCTCTTGTACTTGAGTCGGCATTGTGCCTTTTGTTTATAATTCCGATGCAATATCTGTGTTTCATCGTCAATACGACGGTCAGAGGAATACAGCAAACCTAAAGTGAAGCATAGGAATCTATAACTAGATTCACAGGAATAGTTCAAAACATAAGACAGTAAGAAGAGAGTCAGTTTTCTTGTACTTAAGTCAGCATTTGTGCCTTTTCTATTTAATTCCGATGCACTTTCTGTGTTTCGTTGTCAATAGGAACGGCCAAGGGATACAGTAAACCTGAAGTGAAGCATCGGAATCTAAAACCTGTCTCACAGGAAAGGTTCAAAGCATAGACAGTAAGAAGAGCCAGTCTTCTTGTACTTGAGTCGTCATTGTGCCTTTTGTATTTAATTCCGATGGAATTTCTGTGTTTCATCGTCAATAAGAAGGTCAGAGGGATACAGTGAACCTGATGTGAAGCATCGGAATCTATAACTAGTGTCACAGGAATGGTTCAAAACATAGACAGTAAGAAGAAACAGTCTTCTTGTACTAAAGTCGGCATTGTGCCCTTTGTTTGTATTCCGATGCAATTTCTGTGTTTCATCGTCAATAAGAAGGTCAGAGGGATACAGTGAACCTGAAGTGAAGCATCGGACTATATAACTACTGTCACAGGAATGGTTCAAAGCATAGACAGTAAGAAGAGTCAGTCTTCTTGTACTTAAGTCGGCATTGTGCCTTTTGTATTCAATTCCCATGCAATTCCTGTGTTTCATCGTCAATAAGAAGGTCAGAGGGTTACAGTAAACCTGAAGTGAAGCATCGGAAACTATAACTAGTGTTACACAAATGGTTCAAATCATAGACAGTAAGAAGAGTCAGTTTACTTGTACTGAAGTCGGCATTGTGCCTTTTGTATTTAATTCCGATGCAATATCTGTGATTCATCGTCCATAAGAAGGTCAGAGGGATACAGTTAACCTGAAGTGCAGCATCGGAATCTATAACTAGTGTCACAGGAATGGTTCAAAGCATAGACAGTAAGAAGAGTCAGTTTTCTTGTACTTAAGTCGGCATTGTGCCTTTTGTATTTAATTCCGATGCGATTTCTGTGTTCCATCGTCAATAAGAAGGTCCAAGGGATACAGCAATCCTGAAGTCATGCATCGGAATCTAAAACTGGTCTCACAGGAAAGGTTCAAAGCATAGACAGTAAGAAGAGTCAGTTTTCTTATAATTAAGTCGGCATTGTGCCTTATGTATTTAATTCCGATGCAATTTCTGTGTTTCATGGTCAATTAGACGGACAGAGGGATACAGTAAACCTGAAGTGAAGCATCGGAATCTAAAACCGGTCTCACAGGAAAGGTTCAAACATAGACAGTAAGAAGAGCCAGTCTTCTTGTACTTGAGTAGGCATTGTGCCTTTTGTATTTAATTCCGATGCAATTTCAGTGTTTGATCATCAATAAGAAGGTCAGAGGGATACAGTAAACCTGAAGTGAAGCATCGGAATCAATAACTAGTGTCACAGGAATGGTTCAAAACATAGACAGTAAGAAGCGTCAGTTTCCTTGTACTTATGTCGGCATTGTGCCTTTTGTATTTAATTCAGATGCAATTTCTGTGTCTCGTCGTCAATTAGAAGGGCCAAGGGATACAGTAAACCTGAAGTGAAGCATCGGAATTTATAACTAGGGTCATAGGATTGGTTCAAAACATAAACAGTAAGAAGCGTCAGTTTCCTTGTACTTAAGTCGGCATTGTTTCTTTTGTATTGAATTCCGATGCAATATCTGTGTTTCATCGTCAATAAGACGGTCAGAGGAATACAGCAAACCTAAAGTGAAGCATAGGAATCTATATCTAGTGTCACAGGAATAGTTCAAAACATAGACAGTTAGAAGAGTCAGTTTTCTTGTACTTAAGTCAGCATTGTGCCTTTTCTATTTAATTCCGATGCACTTTCTGTGTTTCATTGTCAATAGGAAGGGCCAAGGGATACAGTAAACCTGAAGTGAAGCATCGGAATCTAAAACCTGTCTCACAGGAAAGGTACAAAACATAGACAGTAAGAAGAGCCAGTCTTCTTGTACTTGAGTCGTCATTGTGCCTTTTGTATTTAATTCCGATGCAATTTCTGTGTTTCATCGTCAATAAGAGGGTCAGAGGGATGCAGTAAACCTGATGTGAAGCATCGGAATCTATAACTAGTGTCACAGGAATGGTTCAAACATAGACAGTAAGAAGAAACAGTCTTCTTGTACTTAAGTCGGCATTGTGCCCTTTGTTTGTATTCCGATGCAATTTCTGTGTTTCATCGTCAATAAGAAGGTCAGAGGGATGCAGTAAACCTGATGTGAAGCATCGGAATGTATAACTAGTGTCACAGGAATGGTTCAAAACATAGACAGTAAGAAGAGTCAATTTTCTTGTACTTAAGTCGGCATTGTACCTTTTGTATTTAATTCCGATGCAATTTATGTGTTTCATCGTCAACAAGGTCACAGGGATACAGTTAACCTGAAGTGAAGCGTCGGAATCTATAACTTGTGTCACAGGAATGGTTCAAAACATAAACAGTAAGAAGCGTCACCTTTCTTGTACTTAAGTCGGCATTGTGCCTTTTGTATTTAATTCCGATGCAATTTTTGTGTTTCATCGTCAATAAGAAGGTCAGAGGAATACAGTAAACCTGAAGTAAAGCATCGGAATATATAAATAGTGTCACAGGAATGGTTAAAAGCACAGACAGTAAGATGAGTCAGTTTCCTTGTACTTAAGTCGGCATTGTGCCTTTTTTATTTAATTCCGATGCTATTTCTGTGTTTCATCGTCAATAAGAAGGTCAGATGTATACAGTAAACCTGAAGTAAAGCATCGGAATCTATACAAGTGTAACAGGAATGGTTCAAAATATAGACAGTAAGAAGAGTCAGTTTTCTTGTATTTAAGTCAGCATTGTGCCTTTTGTATTTAATTCAGATGCAATTTCTGTGTGTCATCGTCAATAAGAAGGTCAGAGGGATACAGTAAACCTGAAGTGAAGTATCGGAATCTATAACTAGTGTCACAGGAATGGTTCAAAGCATAGACAGTAAGAAGAGTCAGTTTTCTAATAATTAAGTCGGCATTGTGCCTTTTGTATTTAATTCGGATGCAATTTCTGTGTTTCATCGTCAATAAGTAGGTCAGAGGGATACAGTAACCCTGAAGTGATGCATCGGAATCTATAATTAGTGTCACAGGAATGGTTCAAAACATAGACAGTCTGAAGAGTCAGTTTCCTTGTACTTAATCTGGCATTGTGCCATTTCTATTTAATTCCGATGCAATTTCTGTGTTTCGTCGTCAATAAGAAGGTCAGAGGGATACAGTAAATCTGAAGTGAAGGATCGGAATCTATAACTACGGTCACAGGAGTGGTTCAAAAAATAAACAGTAAGAAGCGTCAGTTTTCTTGTTCTTAAGTCGGCATTGTGCCTTCTGTATTTAATTCCGATGCAATTTCTGTGTTTCGTCGTCAATAAGAAGGTCAGAGGGATACGGTAAACCTGAAGTGAAGCATCGGAATCTATTACTAGTGTCACAGGAATGGTTCGAAACATAGACAGTAGGAAGAGTCAGTTTCCGTGTACTTAGGTCGACATTGTGCCTTTTGTATTTAATTCCGATGCAATTTCTGTGTTTCATCGTTAATAAGAAGATCAGAGGGATACAGTCAACCTGAAGTGAAAATCGGAATCTATAACAAGTTTCACAGGAATGGTTCAAAATATAGACAGTAAGAAGAATCAGTTTTTTTATACTTAAGTCGGCATTGTGCCTTTTGTATTTAATTCCGATGCAATTCCGGTGTGTCATCGTCAATAAGAAGGTCAGAGGGATACAGTAAACCTGAAGTGAAGCATCGGAATCTATAGCTAGTGTCACAGGAATGGTTCAAACATAGACAGTAAGAAGAGTCAGTTTACTTGTACTTAAATCGGCATTGTGCCTTTAGTATTTAATGCCGATGAAATTTCTGTGTTTCATCGTCAATGAGAATGTCAGAGGGATACAGTAAACCTGAAGTGAAGCATCGGAATCTAAAACCGGTCTCACAGGAAAGGTTCAAAACATAGTCAGTAAGAAGAGCCAGTCCTCTTGTACTTGAGTCGGCATTGTGCCTTTTGTTTATAATTCCGATGCAATATCTGTGTTTCATCGTCAATACGACGGTCAGAGGAATACAGCAAACCTAAAGTGAAGCATAGGAATCTATAACTAGATTCACAGGAATAGTTCAAAACATAGACAGTAAGAAGAGTCAGTTTTCTTGTACTTAAGTCAGCATTTTGCCTTTTCTATTTAATTCCGATGCACTTTCTGTGTTTCGTTGTCAATAGGAATGGCCAAGGGATACAGTAAACCTGAAGTGAAGCATCGGAATCTAAAACCTGTCTCACAGGAAAGGTTCAAAACATAGACAGTAAGAAGAGCCAGTCTTCTTGTACTTGAGTCGTCATTGTGCCTTTTGTATTTAATTCCGATGCAATTTCTGTGTTTCATCGTCAATAAGAAGGTCAGAGGGATACAGTAAACCTGATGTGAAGCATCGGAATCTATAACTAGTCTCCAAGGAATGGTTCAAAACATAGACAGTAAGAAGAAATAGTCTTCTTGTACTTAAGTCGGCATTGTGCCCTTTGTTTGTATTCCGATGCAATTTCTGTGTTTCATCGTCAATAAGAAGGTCAGAGGGATACAGTGAACCTGAAGTGAAGCATCGGAATATATAACTACTGTCACAGGAATGGTTCAAAGCATAGACAGTAAGAAGAGTCAGTCTTCTTGTACTTAAGTCGGCATTGTGCCTTTTGTATTCAATTCCCATGCAATTCCTGTGTTTCATCGTCAATAAGAAGGTCAGAGGGTTACAGTAAACCTGAAGTGAAGCATCGGAATCTATAACTAGTGTCACACAAATGGTTCAAATCATAGACAGTAAGAAGAGTCAGTTTACTTGTACTGAAGTCGGCATTGTGCCTTTTGTATTTAATTCCGATGCAATATCTGTGATTCAACGTCCTTAAGAAGGTCAGAGGGATACAGTTAACCTGAAGTGCAGCATCGGAATCTATAACTAGTGTCACAGGAATGGTTCAAAACATAGACAGTAAGAAGAGTCAGTTTTCTTGTACTTAAGTCGGCATTGTGCCTTTTGTATTTAATTCCGATGCAATTTCTGTGTTCCATCGTCAATAAGAAGGTCCAAGGGATACAGTAATCCTGAAGTCATGCATCGGAATCTAAAACTGGTCACACAGGAAAGGTTCAAAGCATAGACAGTAAGAAGAGTCAGTTTTCTTATAATTAAGTCGGCATTGTGCCTTATGTATTTAATTCCGATGCAATTTCTGTGTTTCATGGTCAATTAGACGGACAGAGGGATACAGTAAACCTGAAGTGAAGCATCGGAATCTATAACTAGTGTCACAGGAGTGGTTCAAAGCATAGTCAGTACGAAGACTCAGTTTTCTTGTACTTAAGTCGTCATTGTGCTTTTCTATTTACTTCCGATGCAATATCTGTGTTTCGTCGTCAATAAGAGGGTGCAAGGGATACAGTAAACCTGAAGTGAAGCATCGGAATCTAAAACCGGTCTCACAGGAAAGGTTCAAACATAGACAGTAAGAAGAGCCAGTCTTCTTGTACTTGAGTAGGCATTGTGCCTTTTGTTTATAATTCCGATGCAATTTCTGTGTTTCATCGTCAATAAGTCGGTCAGAGGGATACAGCAAACCTGAAGTGAAGCATCGGAATCTATAACTAGTGTCACAGGAATGGTTCAAAACATAGACAGTAAGAAGAGTCAGTTTTCTTGTACTTAAGTCGGCATTGTGCCTTTTCTATTTAATTCCGATGCACTTTCTGTGTTTCGTCGTCAATAAGAAGGGCCAAGGGATACAGTAAACCTGAAGTGAAGCATCGGAATCTAAAACCTGTCTCACAGGAAAGGTTCAAAACATAGACAGTAAGAAGAGTTAGTCTTCTTGTACTTGAGTCGTCAATGTGTCTTTGTATTTAATTCCGATGGAATTACTGTGTTTCATCGTCAATAAGTAGGTCAGAGGGATACAGTAAACCAGAAGTGAAGCATCGGAATCTATTACTAGTGTCACAGGAATGGTTCAAAACATAGACAGTAAGAAGAGTCAGTCTTCTTGTACTTAAGTCGGCATTGTGCCTTTTTTTGTATTCCGATGCAATTTCTGTGTTTCATCGTCAATAAGAAGGTCACAGGGAGACAGTAAACCTGAAGTGAAGCATCGGAATCTATAACTAGTGTCACAGGAGTGGTTCAAAACATAAACAGCAAAAAGCGTCAGTTTTCTTGTACTTAAGTTGGCATTGTGCCTTTTGTATTTAATTCTGATGCAATTTCTGTGTTTCATCGTCAATAAGAAGGTCAGAGGGATACAGTTAACGTGAAGTGAAGCATCGGAATCTATAACAAGTGTCACGGGAATGGTTCAAAATATAGACAGTGAGAAGAGTCAGTTTACTTCTACTTAAGTCGGCATTGTGCCTTTTGTATTTAATTCCGATGCAATTTCTGTGTGTCATCGTCAATAAGAAGGTCAGAGGGATACAGTAAACCTGAAGTGAAGCATCGGAATCTATAACTAGTGTCACAGGAATGGTTCAAACATAGACAGTAAGAAGAGTCAGTTTACTTGTACTTAAGTCGGCATTGTGCCTTTTGTATTTAGTTCCGATGCAATTTCTGTGTTTCACCGTCATTAAGAAAGTCAGAGGGATACAGTAAAACTGAAGTGAAGCATCGGAATCAATAACTAATGTCACAGGAATAGTTCATAACATAGACAGTAAGAAGAGTCAGTTTCCTTGTACTTAAGTCGGTATTGTGCCTTTTTTAATTAATTCCGATGCAATTTCTGTGTTTCATCGTCAATAGGATGGTCAGAGGGATACAGTAAACCTGAAGTGAAGCACCGGAATCTATAGCTAGTGTCACAGGAATGGTTCAAAATATAGACAGTAAGAAGAATCAGTTTTCTTGTACTTAAGTCGGCATTGTGCCTTTTGTATTTAATTCCGATGCAATTTCTGTGTTCCATCGTCAATAAGAAGGTCCAAGGGATACAGTAAACCTGAAGTCATGCATCGGAATCTAAAACCGGTCTCACAGGAAAGGTTCAAAGCATAGACAGTAAGAAGAGTCAGTTTTCTTGTACTTAAGTCGGCATTGTGCGTTTTCTATTTAATTCCGATGCACTTTCTGTCTTTCGTCGTCAACAAGAAGGGCCAAGGGATACAGTAAACCTAAAGTGAAGGCTCGGAATCTAAAACCTGACTCACAGGAAAGGATCAAAACATAGACAGTAAGAAGAGCCAGTCTTCTTGTACTTGAGTCGTCAATGTGTCTTTTGTATTTAATTCCGATGCAATTTCTGTGTTTCATCGTCAATAAGAATGTCAGAGGGATACAGTAAACCAGAAGTGAAGCATCGGAATCTATAACTAGTGTCACAGGAATGGTTCAAATCATAGAGAGTAAGAAGAGTCAGTCCTCCTGTACTTAAGTCGGCATTGTGCCTTTTGTTTGTATTCCGATGCAATTTCTGTGTTTCATCGTCAATAAGAAGGTCAGATGGATACAGTAAACCTGAAGTGAAGCATCGGAATCTATAACTAGTGTCACAGGAATGGTTCAAAACATAGACAGTAAGAAGAGTCAGTTTTCTTGTACTTAAGTCGGCATTGTGCCTTTTGTATTTAATTCCGATGCAATTTCTGTGTTTCATCGTCAATAGTAAGGTCACAGGGATACGCTAAACCTGAAGTGAAGCATCGGAATCTATAACTAGTGTCACAGGAGTGGTTCAAAACATAAACAGTAAGAAGCGTCAGTTTTCTTGTACTTAAGTTGGCATTGTGCCTTTTGTATTTAATTCTGATGCAATTTCTGTGTTTCATCGTCAATAAGAAGGTCAGAGGGATACAGTAAACCTGAAGTGAAGCATCGGAATCTATAATTAGTGTCACAGGAATGGTTCAAAACACAGACAGTAAGAAGCATCGGTTTCCTTGTACTTAAGTCGGCATTGTGAATTTTGTATTTAATTCCGATGCAATTTCTGTGTTTCATCGTCAATAAGAAGGTCAGAGGGATACAGTAAACCTGAAGTGAAGCATCGGAATCTATAACAAGTGTCACGGGAATGGTTCAAAATATAGACGGTGAGAAGAGTCAGTTTACTTGTACTGAAGTCGGCATTGTGCCTCTTGTATTTAATTCCGATGGAATTTCTGTGTGTCATCGTCAATAAGAAGGTCAGAGGGATACAGTAAACCTGAAGTGAAGCATCGGAATCTATAACTAGTGTCACATTAATGGTTCAAACATAGACAGTAAGAAGAGTCAGTTTACTTGTACTTAAGTCGGCATTGTGCCTTTTGTATTTAATTCCGATGCAATTTCTGTGTGTCATCGTCAATAAGAAGGTCAGAGGGATACAGTAAACCTGAAGTGAAGCATCGGAATCTATAACTAGTGTCACAGGAATGGTTCAAAACATAGACAGTAAGAAGAGTCAGTTTTCGTGTACTTAAGTCGGCATTGTGCCTTTTGTATTTAATTCCGATTCAATTTCTGTGTTTCATCGTCAGTAGGAAGGTCAGAGGGATACAGTAAACCTGAAGTGAAGCATCGGAATCTATAACTAGTGTCACTGCAGTGGTTCAAAACATAGACATTAGGAAGAGTCAGTCTTCTTGTACTTAAGTCGGCATTGTGCCTTTTGTATATAATTCCGATGCAATTTCCGTGTGTCATCGTCAATAAGAAGGTCAGAGGGATACAGTAAACCTGAAGTGAAGCACCGGAATCTGTAGCTAGTGTCACAGGAATGGTTCAAAACATAGACAGTAAGAAGAGTCAGTTTTCTTGTACTTAAGTCGGCATTGTGCCTTTTGTATTTAATTCCGATGCAATATCTGTGTTTCATCGTCAATAAGAAGGTCACAGGTAAACAGTTAACCTGAAGTGAAGCATTGGAATCTATAACTAGTGTCACAGGAATGGTTCAAAGCATAGACAGTAAGAAGAGTCAGTTTTCTTATAATTAAGTCGGCATTGTGCCTTTTGTATTTAATTCCGATGCAATTTCTGTGTTTCATCTTCAATAAGAAGGTCAGAGGGATACAGTAAACCTGAAGTGAAGCATCGGAATCTATAACTAGTGTCACAGGAATGGTTCAAAACACAGACAGTAAGAAGCGTCGGTTTCCTTGTACTTAAGTCGGCATTGTGCTTATCTATTTCATTCCGATGCAATATCTGTGTTTCGTCGTCAATAAGAAGGTACAAGGGATATAGTAAACCTGAAGTGAAGCATTGGAATCTAAAACCGGTCTCACAGGAAAGGTTCAAAACATAGACAGTAAGAAGAGCCAGTCTTCTTGTACTTGAGTCGGCATTGTGCTTTTCTATTTAATTCCGATGCAATTTCTGTGTTTCGTCGTCAATAAGAAGGGCAGAGGGATACAGTGAAACTGAAGTGAAGTATCGGAATCTATAACTAGTGTCATAGGAATGGTTCAAACGTAGACAATAAAAAGGGTAAGTTTCCGTGTGCTTAAGTCGGCATTGTACCTTTTCTATTTAATTCCGATGCAATTTCTGTGTTTCGTCGTCAGTATGAAGGTCCAAGGGATACAGTAAACCTGAAGTCAAGCATCGGAACCTAAAACTGGTCTCAGAGGAAAGGTTCAAAACATAGACAGTAAGAAGAGCCAGTCTTCTTGTACTTGAGTGTGCATTGTGCCTTTTGTATTTAATTCCGATGCAATTTCTGTGTTTGATCGTCAATAAGAAGTTGAGAGGGATACAGTAAACCTGAAGTGATGCATCGGAATCTATAACTAGTCTCACAGGAATGGTTCAAAACATAGACAGTATGAAGAGTCAGTTTTCATGTACTTAAATCGGCATTGTGCCTCTTCTATTTAATTCCGATGCAGTTTCTGTGTTTCGTCGTCAATAATAAGGTCCAAGGGATATAGTAAACCTGAAGTGAAGCATTGGAATCTGAAACCGGTCCCACAGGAAAGGTTCAAAACATAGACAGTAAGAAGAGCCACTCTTCTTGTACTTGAGTCGGCATTGTGCTTTTCTAATTAATTCCGATGCAATTTCTGCGATTCGTCGTCACCAAGAAGGTCAGAGGGATACAGTGAACCTGAAGTGAAGCATCGGAATCTGTAACTAGTGTCACAGGAATGGTTCAAACATAGACAGTAAGAAGAGTAAGTTTCCGTGTGCTTAAGTCAGGATTGTACCTTTTCTATTTGATTCCGATGCAATATCTGTGTTTCGTCGTCAATAAGAAGGTCCAAGGTATACAGTAAACCTGTAGTGAAGCATCGGAATCTAAAACCTGTCTCACAGGAAAGGTTCAAAACATAGACAGTAAGAAGAGCCAGTCTTCTTGTACTAGAGTCGGCATTGTACCTTTTGTATTTAATTCCGATGCAATTTCTGTGGTTCATCGTCAAAACGAAGGTCAGAGGGATACAGTAAACCTGAAGTGATGCATCGGAATCTATAACTAGTCTCACAGGAATGGTTCAAAACATAGACAGTAAGAGGAGTCAGTTTTCATGTACTTAAGTCGGCATTGTGCCTTTTCTATTTAATTCCGATGCAGTTTCTGTATTTCGTCGTCAATAAGAAGGTCCAAGGGATACAGTAAACCAAAAGTGAAGCATTGGAATCTAAAGCCGGTCTCACGGGAAAGGATCAAAACATAGAAAGTAAGAAGAGCCAGTCATCTTGTACTTGTCTCGGCATTGTGCCTTTTGTATTTAATTCCGATTCAATTTCTGTGTTCCATCGTCAATAAGAAGGTCCAAGGGATACAGTAAACCTAAAGTCAAGCATCGGAATCTAAAACCGGTCTCACAGCAAAGGTTCAAAGCATAGACAGTAAGAAGAGTCAGCTTTCCTATAATTAAGTCGGCATCGTGGCTTTTGTATTTAATTCCGATGCAATTTCTACGTTTCATGGTCAATTAGACGGTCAGAGGTATACAGTAAACCTGAAGTGAAGCATCGGAATCTATAACTAGTGTCACTGGAGTGGTTCAAAACATAGTCTGTAAGAAGAGTCAGTTTTCTTGTACTTTAGTCGGCATTGTGCGTTTCTATTTAATTCCGATGCAATATCTGTGTTTCGTCGTTAATATGGAGGTCCAAGGGATACAGTAAACCTGAAGTGAGGCATCGGAATCTATAACTAATGTCACAGGAATGGTTCAAAGCATAGACAGTAGGAAGAGTCAGTCTTCTTGTACTTAAGTCGGCATTGTGCCTTTTGTATATAATTCCGATGCTATTTCCGTGTGTCATCGTCAATAAGAAGGTCAGAGGGATACAGTAAACCTGAAGTGAAGCACCGGAATCTGTAGCTAGTGTCACAGGAATGGTTCAAAACATAGACAGTAAGAAGAGTCAGTTTTCTTGTACTTAAGACGGCATTGTGCCTTTTGTATTTAATTCCGATGCAATTTCTGTGTTCCATCGTCAATAACAAGGTCCAAGGGATACATTAAACCTGAAGTCATGCATCGGAATCTAAAACTGCTCTCACAGGAAAGGTTCAAAGCATAGACAGTAAGAAGAGTCAGTTTTCTTATAATTAAGTCGGCATTGTGCCTTTTGTATTTAATTCCGATGCAATTTCTGTGTTTCATGGTCAATTAGACGGACAGAGGGATACAGTAAACCTGAAGTGAAGCATCAGAATCTAGAACTAGTGTCACAGGAATGGTTCAAAACATAGTAAGAAGACTCAGTTTTCTTGTACTTAAGTCGGCATTGTGCTTTTCTATTTCATTCCGATGCAATTTCTGTGTTTCTTCGTCAATAAGAAGGTGCAAGGGATACAGTAAAATTGAAGTGAAGCATCGGAATCTAAAACCGGTCTCACAGGGAAGGTTCAAAACATAGACAGTAAGAAGAGCCAGTCTTCTTGTACTTGAGTCGGCATTGTGCCTTTTCTTTATAATTCCGATGCAATTTCTGTGTTTCATCGTCAATAAGTCGGTCAGAGGGATACAGCAAACCTGAAGTGAAGCATCGGAATCAATAACTAGTGTCACAGGAATGGTTCAAAACATAGACAGTAAGAAGAGTCAGTTTTCTTGTACTTAACTCGGCATTGTGCCTTTTCTATTTAATTCCGATGCACTTTCTGTCTTTTGTCGTCAATAAGAAGGGCTAAGGGATACAGTAAACCTGAAGTGAAGCATCGGAATCTAAAACCTGACTCACAGGAAAGGTTCAAAACATAGACAGTAAGAAGAGCCAGTCTTCTTGTACTTGAGTCGTCAATGTGCCTTTTGTATTTAATTCCGATGCAATATCTGTGTTTCATCGTCAATAAGAAGGTCAGAGGGATACAGTAAACCAGAAGTGAAGCATCGGAATCTATAACTAGTGTCACAGGAATGGTTCAAAACATAGACAGTAAGAAGAGTCAGTGTTCTTGCACTTAAGTCGGCTATGTGCCTTTTGTTTGTATTCCGATGCAAATTCTGTGTTTCATCTTCAATAAGAAGGTCAGAGGGATACAGTAAACCTGAAGTGAAGCATCGGAATCTATAACTAGTGTCACAGGAATGGTTCAAAACATAGACAGTAAGAAGAGTCAGTTTTCTTGTACTTAAGTCGGCATTGTACCTTTTGTATTAAATTCCGATTCAATTTCTGTGTTTCATCGTCAGTAGGAAGGTCACAGGGATACAGTAAACCTGAAGTGAAGCATCGGAATCTATAACTAGTGTCAGAGGAGTGGTTCAAAACATAAACAGTAAGACGCGTCAGTTTTCTTGTACTTAAGTTGGCATTGTGCCTTTTGTATTTAATTCTGATGCAATTTCTGTGTTTCATCGTCAATAAGAAGGTCAGAGGGATATAGTAAACCTGAAGTGAAGCATCGGAATCTATAATTAGTGTCACAGGAATGGTTCAAAACACAGACAGTAAGAAGAGTCGGTTTCCTTGTACTTAAGTCGGCATTGTGCTTTTTGTATTTAATTCCGAAGCAATTTCTGTGTTTCATCGTCAATAAGAAGGTCAGAGGGATACAGTAAACCTGAAGTGAAGCGACGGAATCTATAACATGTGTCACGGGAATGGTTCAAAATATAGACAGTGAGAAGAGTCAGTTTACTTGTACTTAAGGCGGCGTTGTGCCTTTTGTATTTAGTTCCGATGCAATTTCTGTGTTTCGCCGTCAATAAGAAAGTCAGAGGGATACAGTAAACCTGAAGTGAAGCATCGCGGTCTATAACTAGTGTCACAGGAATGATTCAAAGCATAGGCAGTAAGAAGAGTCAGTTTTCTTATAATTAAATAGGCATTGTGCCTTTTGTATTTAATTCCGATGCAATTTCTGTGTTTCATCGTCATTAAGACGGTCAGAGTGATACAGCAAACCTGAAGTGAAGCATCGGAATCTGTAACTAGTGTCACAGGAATGGTTCAAAACATAGACAGTAAGAAGAGCCAGTCTTCTTGTACTTGAGTCGGCATTGTGCTTTTCTATTTACTTCCGATGCAATTTCTGTGTTTCGTCGTCAATAAGATGGGCAGAGGGATACAGTGAAACTGAAGTGAAGTATCGGAATCTATAACTAGTGTCACAGGAATGGTTCAAACATAGACAGTAAAAAGGGTAAGTTTCCGTGTGCTTAAGTCGGCATTGTACCTTTTCTATTTAATTCCGATGCAATTTCTGTGTTTCGTCGTCAGTATGAAGGTCCAAGGGATACAGTAAACCTGAAGTCAAGCATCGGAATCTAAAACTGGTCTCACAGGAAAGGTTCAAAACATAGACAGTAAGAAGAGCCAGTCTTCTTGTACTTGAGTGTGCATTGTGCCTTTTGTATTTAATTCCGATGCAATTTCTGTGTTTGATCGTCAATAAGAAGTTGAGAGGGATACAGTAAACCTGAAGTGATGCATCGGAATCTATAACTAGTCTCACAGGAATGGTTCAAAACATAGACAGTATGAAGAGTCAGTTTTCATGTACTTAAATCGGCATTGTGCCTTTTCAATTTAATTCCGATGCAGTTTCTGTGTTTCGTCGTCAATAATAAGGTCCAAGGGATATAGTAAACCTGAAGTGAAGCATTGGAATCTGAAACCGGTCCCACAGGAAAGGTTCAAAACATAGACAGTAAGAAGAGCCACTCTTCTTGTACTTGAGTCGGCATTGTGCTTTTCTATTTAATTCCGATGCAATTTCTGCGATTCGTCGTCACCAAGAAGGTCAGAGGGATACAGTGAATCTGAAGTGAAGCATCGGAATCTATAACTAGGTCACAGGAATGGATCAAACATAGATAGTAAGAAGAGTAAGTTTCCGTGTGCTTAAGTCAGGATTGTACCTTTTCTATTTGATTCCGATGCAATATCTGTGTTTCGTCGTCAATAAGAAGGTCCAAGGTATACAGTAAACTTGTAGTGAAGCATCGGAATCTAAAACCTGTCTCACAGGAAAGGTTCAAAACATAGACAGTAAGAAGAGCCAGTCTTCTCGTACTAGAGTCGGCATTGTACCTTTTGTATTTAATTCCGATGCAATTTCTGTGGTTCATCGTCAAAAAGAAGGTCAGAGGGATACAGTAAACCTGAAGTGATGCATCGGAATCTATAACTAGTCTCACAGGAATGGTTCAAAACATAGACAGTAAGAGGAGTCAGTTTTCATGTACTTAAGTCGGCATTGTGCCTTTTCTATTTAATTCCGATGCAGTTTCTGTGTTTCGTCGTCAATAAGAAGGTCCAAGGGATACAGTAAACCAAAAGTGAAGCATTGGAATCTAAAGCCGGTCTCACGGGAAAGGATCAAAACATAGAAAGTAAGAAGAGCCAGTCATCTTGTACTTGTCTCGGCATTGTGCCTTTTGTATTTAATTCCGATTCAATTTCTGTGTTCCATCGTCAATAAGAAGGTCCAAGGGATACAGTAAACCTAAAGTCAAGCATCGGAATCTAAAACTGGTCTCACAGGAAAGGTTCAAAGCATAGACAGTAAGAAGAGTCAGCTTTCCTATAATTAAGTCGGCATTGTGCCTTTTGTATTTAATTCCGATGCAATTTCTACGTTTCATGGTCAATTAGACGGTCAGAGGTATACAGTAAACCTGAAGTGAAGCATCGGAATCTATAACTAGTGTCACTGGAGTGGTTCAAACATAGTCTGTAAGAAGAGTCAGTTTTCTTGTACTTTAGTCAGCATTGTGCGTTTCTATTTTATTCCGATGCAATATCTGTGTTTCGTCGTTAATATGGAGGTCCAAGGGATACAGTAAACCTGAAGTGAGGCATCGGAATCTATAACTAATGTCACAGGAATGGTTCAAAGCATAGACAGTAGGAAGAGTCAGTCTTCTTGTACTTAAGTCGGCATTGTGCCTTTTGTATATAATTCCGATGCTATTTCCGTGTGTCATCGTCAATAAGAAGGTCAGAGGGATACAGTAAACCTGAAGTGAAGCACCGGAATCTGTAGCTAGTGTCACAGGAATGGTTCAAAACATAGACAGTAAGAAGAGTCAGTTTTCTTGTACTTAAGTCGGCATTGTGCCTTTTGTATTTAATTCCGATGCAATTTCTGTGTTCCATCGTCAATAAGAAGGTCCAAGGGATACAGTAAACCTGAAGTCATGCATCGGAATCTAAAACTGCTCTCACAGGAAAGGTTCAAAGCATAGACAGTAAGAAGAGTCAGTTTTCTTATAATTAAGTCGGCATTGTGCCTTTTGTATTTAATTCCGATGCAATTTCTGTGTTTCATGGTCAATTAGACGGACAGAGGGATACATTAAACCTGAAGTGAAGCATCAGAATCTAGAACTAGTGTCACAGGAATGGTTCAAAACATAGTAAGAAGACTCAGTTTTCTTGTACTTAAGTCGGCATTGTGCTTTTCTATTTCATTCCGATGCAATTTCTGTGTTTCTTCGTCAATAAGAAGGTGCAAGGGATACAGTAAAATTGAAGTGAAGCATCGGAATCTAAAACCGGTCTCACAGGGAAGGTTCAAAACATAGACAGTAAGAAGAGCCAGTCTTCTTGTACTTGAGTCGGCATTGTGCCTTTTCTTTATAATTCCGATGCAATTTCTGTATTTCATCGTCAATAAGTCGGTCAGAGGGATACAGCAAACCTGAAGTGAAGCATCGGAATCAATAACTAGTGTCACAGGAATGGTTCAAAACATAGACAGTAAGATGAGTCAGTTTTCTTGTACTTAACTCGGCATTGTGCCTTTTCTATTTAATTCCGATGCACTTTCTGTCTTTCGTCGTCAATAAGAAGGGCTAAGGGATACAGTAAACCTGAAGTGAAGCATCGGAATCTAATACCAGACTCACAGGAAAGGTTCAAAACATAGACAGTAAGAAGAGCCAGTCGTCTTGTACTTGAGTCGTCAATGTGCCTTTTGTATTTAATTCCGATGCAATATCTGTGTTTCATCGTCAATAAGAAGGTCAGAGGGATACAGTAAACCAGAAGTGAAGCATCGGAATCTATAACTAGTGTCACAGGAATGTTTCAAAACATAGACAGTAAGAAGAGTCAGTGTTCTTGTACTTAAGTCGGCATTGTGCCTTTTGTTTGTATTCCGATGCAAATTCTGTGTTTCATCTTCAATAAGAAGGTCAGAGGGATACAGTAAACCTGAAGTGAAGCATCGGAATCTATAACTAGTGTCACAGGAATGGTTCAAAACATAGACAGTAAGAAGAGTCAGTTTTCTTGTACTTAAGTCCTCATTGTGCCTTTTGTATTTAATTCCGATTCAATTTCTGCGTTTCATCGTCAGTAGGAAGGTCACAGGGATACAGTAAACCTGAAGTGAAGCATCGGAATCTATAACTAGTGTCACAGGAGTGGTTCAAAACATAAACAGTAAGACGCGTCAGTTTTCTTGTACTTAAGTTGGCATTGTGCCTTTTGTATTTAATTCTGATGCAATTTCTGTGTTTCATCGTCAATAAGAAGGTCAGAGGGATATAGTAAACCTGAAGTGAAGCATCGGAATCTATAATTAGTGTCACAGGAATGGTTCAAAACACAGACAGTAAGAAGCGTCGGTTTCCTTGTACTTAAGTCGGCATTGTGCTTTTTGTATTTAATTCCGAAGCAATTTCTGTGTTTCATCGTCAATAAGAAGGTCAGAGGGATACAGTAAACCTGAAGTGAAGCGACGGAATCTATAACATGTGTCACGGGAATGGTTCAAAATATAGACAGTGAGAAGAGTCAGTTTACTTGTACTTAAGGCGGCATTGTGCCTTTTGTATTTAGTTCCTATGCAATTTCTGTGTTTCACCGTCAATAAGAAAGTCAGAGGGATACAGTAAACCTGAAGTGAAGCATCGAGGTCTATAACTAGTGTCACAGGAATGATTCAAAGCATAGGCAGTAAGAAGAGTCAGTTTTCTTATAATTAAATCGGCATTGTGCCTTTTGTATTTAATTCCGATGCAATTTCTGTGTTTCATCGTCATTAAGACGGTCAGAGTGATACAGCAAACCTGAAGTGAAGCATCGGAATCTGTAACTAGTGTCACAGGAATGGTTCAAAACAAAGACAGTAAGAAGAGTCAATTTTCTTGTACTTAAGTCGGCATTGTGCCTTTTCTATATAATCCCGATGCAATTTCTGTGTTTCGTCGTCAATAAGAAGGGCCAAGGGATACAGTAAACCTGAAGTGAAGCATCGGAATCTGAAACCGGTCACACAGGAAAGGTTCACAACATAGACAGTAAGAAGAGCCGGTCTTCTTGTACTTGAGTCGGCATTGTGCCTTTAGTATTTAATTCCGATGCAATTTCTGTGTTTCATCGTCAATAAGAAGCTGAGAGGAATACAGTAAACCTGAAGTGATGCATCGGAATCTATAACCAATCTCACAGGAATGGTTCAAAACATAGACAGTATGAAGAGTCAGTTTTCATGTACTTAAGTCGGCATTGTGCCTTTTCTATTTAATTCCGATGCAGTTTCTGTGTTTCGTCGTCGATAAGAAGGTCCAAGGGATATAGTAAACCTGAAGTGAAGCATTGGAATCTGAAACCGGTCTCACAGGAAAGGTTCAAAACATAGACAGCAAGAAGAGCCACTCTTCTTGCACTTGTGTCGGCATTGTGCTTTTCTATTAATTTCCGATGCAATTTCTGTGATTCGTCGTCACTAAGAAGGTCAGAGGGATACAGTGAACCTGAAGTGAAGCATCGGAATCTATAACTAGTGTCACAGGAATGATTCAAACATAGACAGTAAGAAGAGTAAGTTTCCGTGTGCTTAAGTCAGGATCGTACCTTTTCTATTTAATTCCGATGCAATTCCTGTGTTTCGTCGTCAATAAGAAGGTCCAATGGATACAGTAAACCTGTAGTGAAGCATCGGAATCTAAAACCTGTCTCACAGGAAAGGATCAAAACATAGACAGTAAGAAGAGCCAGTTTCCTTGTACTTCAGTCGGCATTGTGCTTTCTGTATTTAATTCCGATGCAATTTCTGTGTTTCATCGTCTATACGACGGTCAGAGGGATACAGTGAACCTGAAGTGAAGCATCGGAATCTATAAACACTGCCACTGGAATGGTTCAAAACATAGACAGTAAGAAGAGTCAGTCTGCTTTTACTTAAGTCGGCATTGTGCATTTTGTATTCAATTCCGATGCAATATCTGTGTATCATCGTCAATTAGAAGGTCAGTGGGTTACAGTAAACCTGAAGTGAAGCATCGGAATCTATAACTAGTGTCACACAAATCGTTCAAATCATAGACAGTAAGAAGAGTCAGTTTACTTGTACTTAGGTCGGCATTGTGCCTTTTGTATTTAATTCCGATGCAATATCTGTGTTTCATCGTCAATAAGAAGGTCACAGGTAAACAGTTAACCTGAAGTGAAGCATTGGAATCTATAACTAGTGTCACAGGAATGGTTCAAAGCATAGACAGTAAGAAGAGTCAGTTTTCTTATAATTAAGTCGGCATTGTGCCTTTTGTATTTAATTCCGATGCAATTTCTGTGTTTCATCTTCAATAAGAAGGTCAGAGGGATACAGTAAACCTGAAGTGAAGCATCGGAATCTATAACTAGTGTCACAGGAATGGTTCAAAAGACAGACAGTAAGAAGCGTCGGTTTCCTTGTACTTAAGTCGGCATTGTGCCTTTTGTATTTAATTCCGAAGCAATTTCTGTGTTTCATCGTCAATAAGAAGGTCAGAGGGATACAGTAAACCTGAAGTGAAGCGTGGGAATCTATAACATGTGTCACGGGAATGGTTCAAAATATAGACAGTGAGAAGAGTCAGTTTACTTGTACTTAAGTCGGCATTGTGCCTTTTGTATTTAATTCCGATGGAATTTCTGTGTGTCATCGTCAATAAGAAGGTCAGAGGGATACAGTAAACCTGAAGGGAAGCATCGGAATCAATAACTAGTATCACATTAATGGTTCAAACATAGACAGTAAGAAGAGTCAGTTTACTTGTACTTAAGGTGGCATTGTGCCTTTTGTATTTAGTTCCGATGCAATTTCTGTGTTTCACCGTCAATAAGAAAGTCAG